>NW_026853723.1:0-20728 GCF_026571515.1 Ruditapes philippinarum | reverse complement strand
CACGGATCAGAGTTAATTCATTCGGCAATTAAACATTTTATCTTCTTGTAATCTTTAAGCAGCCTCTTATGTATATGATTTGATTGCAACTTAAATTTCATTTTTAAATTTATCTTTTCAAATGCAGTTTGAAACGTCTAAGTGTTTATAATGTGTTAATATAAATTCGTTTGAGTATATGTCAACAGTATAATATAAATAATAGTAAAATATCTAAATATGGCATTTTATTGTTTTTACTGTTATTGTAATTCTTGTTTTAGTCGCTGAAAATCTCGTGAAACAATTAAAATTTGGAAGTTATGAGTAAGGATAAATATGAAGTCCTGGAAATAAAAGAGACGAGTTCTCCGAAATTAGTTTCAATCACAATGGACGTCTCAAAAGATATTTTGATTTTGTAAAACATATCGATCGGAAAGTATGAAACATTTTAAATAGTATAATTTGTGTTTTCTTAGTGTTTTTCAGTAAAAGGTAAACATTATGAACTTCTATCCCCACTATCATACAAGCAATTTTATCATTTAAATGGGTTATGGTAAATCTGCTACAATTTTGTCATTGCCCTGGTGAGCATCAATTGAGAAATTGTCCTGTTAATTTGGGGACAAAAAGTGACTATAATTTTGTAAAATTATATTATCTTTCTGAAAAGGAAACCTCGTATGTTTTCATTTATTGAATTTTTCTAATTGTTAATTGCTTATCAAATAATAATAATAATAATAATAATAATAATAATAATAATAATAATAATAATAATAATAATAAGTACTAAAATATCAGAAAAAATATATTGTTAAGAAACTCTTTATTCCGTTTAAGTGCAATTTTCGTGTGGACTAAATTACAGACACGTTATATTTAACAGATCTTACGATAATCGACAATGATATTGTGACAACAACATAATTTTGCTGTTAATACAATTTATAAAAGTATTTTGATATAACTTTATACCCTGAAGGGAGGACGCTCGTTCGGAAATGTAAATAAGGTTATTTTATACATCTAATCAAAATCATTAATATAGTTCATGACAACATAATTGTAGTTCATTTAGTTCAAGGATGAAAATACAATAGTTGTTTCGATATTTTTATTACAATTGATGCTGTAGTTCTTTTGACCAAGCCATTTCAAAGTGTTTTATATGCCAGTATAGAATTTCGTTGACGCGTATCGTATCATTCTGTCAAGTTTTATGTGTTTTAACAGTAAAATATAGTATTTTTCAAGCTCGGACGAGTCGATATAATCCGCCCAAATGTATCAACCATAAAGCCCAAACTTATCAAACATAACTATAGCTGTGTAGGCTTAATATATTTAGTGAGTATTCGACTTCGCGAATGAATAAAAATAATTGAAAAGTATGGATAGTTTTATTATTATCTGCATTGCTCTATCGTTCGCATTTATCTTAGAATGGTTCGTGAGAAAATTAAAAATTGACAATTTCGATAAACGGTTTGTTTTGGTAACCGGGTGCGATTCGGGTTTTGGTTTGGAGTTAGCAAAGAAACTAGACAAAATGGGATTTAATGTGTTTGCTTGTTGCCTCACAAAATCTGCAGTTGAGAAATTCAACGAAACAAGTTCTTCGAAATTGAAAGCGATAGAAATGGATGTCACAAAGGATGCAAGTATTGAAAAGACGATGGAAATAGTTAAACGGAGATTACCAAATGGAAAAGGTTATTATTTTTGTGACAAAAATATGAATTTCATAAAAGTACATAAATATAAATACCATATGTTTCAGATATAAGTACTTCTATAGAGTCGTTAATTTACAATATGTGTTACTAAGTTTACGTTACGTTACATGTTTCGTTGAGGTCCGAAAGCATAAAAACTTAAAATTTAAAAATCTCAAAAATATATTTCAAGTACCAAATGTCAAAACACCTATTTGGAGTTCCTTAAAAAAGAAAAACCTTTTTAGTGCCAAGTTGACGGACTTGATTCTATTTCCTTGTCTTGACACATCTCAGTTAAATATGGAATTATATGAACAAACATTCTTATTATATTTTGCACAATCATACTCATATTTTAATTGTTTTGTCTGACGTCGCACCAACATATGATTATATTTTATTTGTTACAGTGACTAAAAGTTCGTTCTATGAAAGTAGCGTGGTCTTTGTTGCAAATTATCGATTTTTCGTCCCTCATGTGAACCCTCATTATAGTATCAGCTAGTGTATCCTCAATTTTTATTCCATATACAGTTTTCTGATTAAATAAGTAATTTTCGCTGAAGTAATTACAGCAGAAATCACCTCTCGTATTTCAAAACTTGTAAGGAAGGATTGGCTCGTGACGTAACGGGTATATTTATACAATCAATATTGAAACAAACAAATTGCTTGGGTATTATTCAGATTTTCTGCATGCATTGTAACAATAAAAGGAAAATAATGATTCGCTGTATCACATTGTTTGCGTGAAATTGTTTTGCAACTCGCTCTGCAAATATCACTTGAAACAACCAACTTAAACAATACAGCCCATCAGATTAGCAAATAAATGCACTTTTTACTTTGTTTTCAAAATTCATGAAGCAAGAGCATATTGCATTATCGGTAAGTGCATGTATGTATTTAGATGTTAAATTTTCATTGTAGTTTGCAAACAAATACATTATAGATGATCCTAAAATATAAAAAAACTGATTCCTTAAAGAACACTCAAAACGGAACAAGAGAAATTATGCAGTTTCTTCATAGACAGTGCTGACCTACCGTTAACGCTCCTAAGCCCTTAACATTTAACCATTCATCTTTATGACTTATGTTTGAAATCTTTACATATTTAGGTTTATGGGCAGTAGTGAACAATGCTGGTATACTTGGTGGAGTAGGACCAACCATTCTTCATACAAGACAGGAATACGAGAATACACTTGCTGTTAATTTATACGGTGTTATCATGGTAACAAAAGCGTGCCTGCCGTTAGTTCTTCAAGAACAGGGGAGAATTGTGAACACTTCAAGTATAGCAGGAAGAGTTGCTTTCATAAATTCTTCTTATACTATTTCCAAATATGGTGTGGAGGCTTTTTCCGATGTTCTAAGGTAAAGGAAATCTTCAAATATAAACAAACTGAATGCTGTTCTACGTACTGAGGATTTGAACATCATTGAACTAAACATTTTAATCAAAAATTTGTTTTCCACTTTATGGAGTGCTGGCAAATCTTTTTTTAAGAAAAAAATGCTCGTAACTCAGGTTAAACCAGTACAAAAATGGCTTTCAATTCAATTAATGGTTATTTTGTCATTTTAAGCGGTCCAGTTGATCTATGTTTTTCCATTTTTTGGAGGTTTCAGGCCTCAGTGGGGCAACAAATCTTAATAGCTTACTTTTTTATTACTTCAGATAAGATCTAGACTTTTTTACGCTATCTCTATAAACTTGAATTTGCTTCTCAAATTGTGTTACCAATTTATTGAAATTTCTTCAATTTATTTTATCAATATTGTTAAAATTATGAAAGAAAAATGAAAAAAAATTGCTTGACATTAGTCCCATGTTATAGGTGTGGTTTCTTCTTATATTGCCTGATTTAATTTACACGTTCGTATTTGTATTGATTTTTTCAGAGAAAACATCGGGAACGCCGATGTCAAAGGGTAATGCTGGGTATTCGAAAAAAAAAAGATTTCGAATAAGCGGGATCCGACTGTAATTTTATTTATTTTAATATATCAACAAATAAAGTTTAACCTGGTTGAACATGTTTGCCGTTCGTAAAGGATATTAGATCTAAATCATTTAACATAGCTATGTAAAAAATTACATTTTCAATATGATTGAGAATTTTGCACTTTTTTCTCAATTTTTATTTGATAGAAGAGAGATCTATAGAACTGGTACCAAAGTACAAATCATCGAGCCAGGAGCTTTCAAAACTCCCATATGGAAACCTCTCCAACAGATGAGTGTAGACAAAATAGCGAGTTTACCTGCCGAGATAAAATCGCAATTGCCCGATGACGCTGCGGACAAAAGTACGTTCTGTGTTCTAGGCCTTAAGTTCGGCCACATTCTGTTTACTTTGACCTTTAATATTAACCCAGAAAATATACAGTCTATTGATAGTTCAAAACTTTCATCTGTAAATGGAATATTAATAGTTTTTACAACACAAATTTAAATGTGATCTTTCGCTAAAAAATATGCTGCAATGTCATTGGCATTGTTAACCACTTGTCTGATAATTAGAATTAGACAGGTAGGGGATCTCTGCATCTACCATCACTTTGGTTTGTACTCTATCCATTTGCTTTTACATTATGACTGAAACTGTATACCACCATATAAGCCAAATATTTTCAGAAAATATCAAATTTTAGAAAAAAACAACTTTACTAAGATTTTTTAGAGAACTTTAACTTCAAGTCATGATTTTCATGATGGTTATGTATAGGTGAGTTAATATCTGTCATTATATTTCTACTTGTCACTTGCGCAGTTAAGAATGCATATTTTGACCAATTATACATAAAATTCTGTTTACAATGTATTAGTTACTTTACAATAGTTTTCTTAAAAATGCATTTTCAAAATTTTGATAAAAATAGAAAAAATCTAGAGGTTTGCTTTTTTGATTTAAGAAAGATGATGAATAAGTGTATGTTATCATTATTGAGACATAAAAGAGTATGAAATAGAAAGTAGTTGCCGACCTACCTGAATAAATTAACTGTGTTCTAAGCATTGATAATATTTTAACATTTCATTTAATAATACTCACCAAGCAGGAGGTCATCATGACAGCCTGGTTTCAAAACAGTTTTAAACCCTTCAGTGTCTTCAACCATCATTTTCCTTCCTTTTTCCCCATTTATGTTCAATAGTACATTTTATGTAGGCGGAAAACACCATTCACTTTTTTGCAGTGGTAGCACCTTACAAGATTCTGGAGGAAACCGGATCGACACAATATAATCTTGTTGTTGATGCATACATCCATGCGATAACAGCAAAGTTTCCAAGAAAAAGGTGATATCAAACATTGAAATATTTTATTAACTTTTTTTTTAGCAAAATCTGAATACTATTGCATTGACTACAAAGATAACAAAAAATGGCTAAACGCATCTACAATGACAGGTGTTATATTTTGACATTTACTTTGTATATTGTTAGTTTATTGTATTTGTTAGGCGGCGCGGACGGTAACTTGCTATTTCCATTACCTTCTACGACCACGCTACATCAAACCGAGCCTGCAACATTTTCAGTTTCCTCGCTTTACATAAAAAAAGAATACAAAAAAAAAAAGAAATTACGTTTTACTATATTCAATATGTTTCTGTTCCGCTTAAATGTAATTAACAGAACGTCTGTAGAATCTCCTTAAAATTTCAAAGCAAATGAGTATGTATACATCTAAGGAATCAATCTAGAACTAACATGGTTTCTAATACAAATCACTTGAACATGAAGTTAAAAATCGATGAGCACAAATTTAAGTAAAACTTGAGGTTCACCATGAATCGATTAATCACATATAAGATAAATAAAGAAAACAGAATCCCTGGAGAAATCCCAACACGGAATTATAACAGTTGATGCAGGCGCGGTTTGGTACAGCTTGTTGGTATACGGTACCATCGTCGGATACCCATGATTGACAAACATGTCACATAACATGAATGTTAATGGTTCGGCCGTGGGTATTCGACGATGGTACGGTACTGTCAATTGCAAGCTTCTGTTCACGCCCAATCTCCACCTAGCCCTGGCTTAAGCAAGATTCAACACTTGGCGTGAACTGGTAAATTTTGAAATTTGAAAAATCTGCCCGCAAATGTGCTCATTTTTTAAATGTATCAAACAGCATATATGTTCAATTTTACCAATAGATGAGATGGGAATATGCTGTACGTAAAGTTAATTTATGCTTTTAATTTGTATTATTTAGGTACCTTGTAGGCACAGATGCCAAATACACCTATCGGTTGCTATGGAATTTGCCTGAATTTATAAGTGATTATTTCTTTGACAAACAAGGGATTTACAATGTTTAGAGCCATTGTCTAGAATGAGGACTGACGAACACAGCTGATATCGTCCTTCGGGAAAATATTACACAAGTGTATCACTTTATATTTATCATAGTTATTAAATTATATGTGTATCAAGCAGAATATCTGTATTTAAGAATTTTTTAAAAAGGGGTCGGGTGTCGAGGATGCATGGCCGAATTTCAATCAATTGCTTTTCATCATTGGAGGTTCGAATTCTGACAGGGACTAGGAATTGTCAGCTCTGATCCCGCCCGGAACTAAGTAATTTCAGTTCGGATCCCGTCAGGGCCCTATAATTAGAAAACTTGTTATTTTGCAAATCACTCTTCAATTTTTATGTCGCCTAGCACCATACCGTTTACATATGTTATTATTATTATTATTATTATTATTATTTTTATTATTATTATTATTATTATTATGTTATTTATGGAAACATGTGTATTTGACATAACAACTTACAGATAGTAGTAATTATAGACATTTGTGTCGCTAAGCAGTAAAATACTTCAAGTCATATGTTTCATGTACTGAAGGTGATTGATTGACTTGTTCAAGGGATTTTAAATTTTCCAGGACTATAAAATATTTTCAAATAGCAGAACAAGACTGACTGGCCTATTTTATGACTTCTTTATTCTTAGTGTGGCAGCCATCTTGAATTCAATTGGATTAAATTGTTTTTGTTCAACTATTTGTGAAGAAGGGGTTGCTGCTAAATAGATTTCCAGCACAAAGACATTAAGGCTACTATCACACTTCAATTCAGCACACAACTCTCACAAACAGAGCAAGAATGATAACACTTTAGATATTGAAACTTTCCTTCAATAGATGGTGATGAAAATGGGTTTATCTAACACCTTTGAAAAAATATAAAAAAAAACCTTTTCTTATATGTAAATAATTGATATATTTATATAAATATATGGATAATGAATACATACACGATAGTTAAAAATGATACGGCTTTTTATCTTTTTTTATTTTCCTTATTACCTTAGCGACAGTAGGATGTAGAAAATAACAGCCACATATAAAAAATCGGCAGCGGATTAAATTGCCGCTGTAAAATCGACCTGAGCGGTGTAGATAAGCTATCTTACAAATATTTTGCTGGGATGAAAGTCAACACTATATGCCTCAAAACTCCAAACCGTTGTTTAATAGCCAATAGTCACAGCAAATATTTATTCTTTATTCGTCTCTGTGTTTTACTTAATCATATTTTCTTTTGTATTTTCATATTAAAATCGGGCTGTTAAACCTCTGCTCGATATATGTAAGTTATTCTCTGTAATGCAATTTATGCAATCGGAATAACTCATGATTACGTCTAGATTTTACATCATGCAATATCTAGAAAGCTAAATGACTGATGTCTATTTTTGTATAACAATGTTAATGAATTTTTATGATCAAGCTATAGCAAATGTTTATTAAGTATTTCCTGTTTTAAGTGGTATTCACAATGCTTATGATAGTAATTGTATAGTTCATAAATTAAATATCTTAAGCAATGGATTTCTAGTGGAAATGGAAAACCTAGTTTCGTTTTCCTGTGACTGTTTTATGTTAAAAAATAACTCATTATTTGAAACGCATTAAGCTAAGTTAGCAAAGTAAGAGAGATAAATAAATGTTTAAATCGACAACGAGCTCGAGATCTTGTTTGCTTTTTGTTCGTTTTTATTTTTAGTTTGGGGATTAAGTAGGGAAAATGAGAGAAACAATTTAAGGGGAAACATTTTTTTGGGGGGTTAAATAGAAAAAAGGAGTGAAATATTTATTGGGAAAGCAATAAAATAAGTGAAGTAAAACCATTAATTAACAACTTTATGTGAACTGCAATGTTATGGATGTTGAAGTTATGAGAAATTGTACAAACAACGTCGGCTTGAGGCAACGTTCAATGGCGGTCAACACAGTTGTCAATTTTATCTTTATTACTGTATCAATGATGTGTTTAACAAATATGGTAGACTGTTACTACATTCAAAGCAACATATCCAAGTGAGTTTTTATATTTGATTTCATTGATTTATATGAAAAAATAATTTGAACTGAAATCATAATTGAAATACCATAAGAAAAATAATGTTTTACCATAAATAATTGTTTACACTATCATCTTAACATTTAAATAAAAAAGTTGTGTTGTTTGTAAATTTACATTTTATGCTTTTCTTTTTCTAATTATACAAAATTTTAGCTGACATGTGTTGAGCTATGGTGGGAAAATGCCTGCTGGTTACATTATACAATTTTATAGAGTTTGTATAACTCATGTTCACTTAATATTAATGAAAAGTTACGAACGTTTTTTTAAAACGAAGTCATTATTTTTTTGACTCCATATTTATTTATTTTATCATATTTAAAAAAAGAGTATGACACGTGATAAACCCTACTAATTTAAAATTTGTTTATATGATCTTTTTAAGACATGATCTATTAGAAGCACTACTCAATCATAGTCGTTACGACCCAAGTATTCCACCAGAGTACATTACAGAAGGTAAAACGATTCAAGTTGCATTGGTTATTTTTATTATCATTAGAACCATGTTTTGTTTGTAAATGAAATATTCTTATATAAGAAAATGTTATACGAATAAAGTAATGGACCTTTCTTAACAGTGAATAGAGGTCAAGTTTTGCACTTGGTACACAAACAACAAACTAGTGGCACATGAAGTCAGTCTGCCTTATAATTAAGGGGCACATAGGTCTTTATCCCTTTCTCGGAAGGGAAGGGGAATACTGTGATAACGTGAATGTGGTCCGGTCATTTTCCTTACAATATGTCCTCGATGCGTGTATGAGGTCGCAATGTCGAAAATCTCTTATTAACTGACAATGTCTTCAAAATATGTTTTGGTACAGAACCGTCTAATGTAAAATCTTAATATTGAAATTTAACTCTTAATTAGGAGAAATAAACCTAATTACAACTTTGCACACTAAAACTCGGTATACATGTAATTGTTTTTAACATTAATACGATTAGTTTTATATCGAAAATGGTATTTTACAACATTCATTTTCAAATGAAATAATGTATTTGTGTTACAGTTATAATATGATTTTGTTTTAAAAAAATACTTACAAAGTATTGCAAGTGTATGTACTAACATTTATTCGCATTCACTTGCCATTCGTTTAAGTAAACTTTAAATCCTAATGTCTATACATATAAATATAATTTCGGAAGTGTGCATTTACCAAATTTGATATCGGCGAATGAACAGGAAATTTATCTACTTTGATTTTGACGATAAATATTGATAAATAATTTGATTACTGACAAGCCATTGAATATTATACAAATATTTACTTTCTTTGCTTTTGATAATTGAATATGATGTAGTATGTACTGGTTAAAGTTAATGTCGCCTCGGCAATTATTACTTCCACACCATATTCTCCAGCTAAAATGTACTTATCTGTTTCATTATAATTATAATTCACAAATAGCTTTATTATGGGATAAATAATTCTGCTTCAGAACATGGCGCAAATTTATATATTTTTTCATTATTTTCTAAAAATGAGCTGTATAATAATTATATATAAACAAAGAACGCACGGAAACGCTTATCTTTTAAATATAAACGACAACTTTAATTTGTTCATGTATTGTATTTTGGCAAATTTTCGTCAAAATTAATACCTTACGTCAACTCATATCATCGCATCCTATGGCTGATTTCCAGTATATCAAAAACGGTTAATATACTTTAAACATAAAATTAAAAAAAAACAAACAAGAAGTGTCTTTTTAAAAGATTCTCGGCCGAACTAAAACAAGTTTGCACTTGGACCTATTTGGATTGGGGACGAAACGTTCTGTTTGCGTTTTGTTAATATAGCAATGATAACTATGAAAGCAGCGAAAAATAATCTGCAAGAGGGTGCATAGTAAAATGGAACTCATAACGTGGGAGGGGAAGGTATTTTTTTAACAAAACTTTTGTATGTTAAATTTATCTTGATATATAGTTAAAGAACTATACATCGCAGATAATTTCTAGAACTTCTTTAGATCAATTTGAAAGTAGATGTCAGAAAACAACTCCTTAATGTTACTTTAACAATTTTACAATGGCCAATCAGATTCCGAGATTTCAGATTGTAATTTTAAAATGACCAATGAAATGTTTATACATATTAAGCTTTTCCCCAAAAACATACGACTTCCGCCGAAAATACAATTAGTGAATATACTCTGATATTTACAAAGAGTTACGTATTAACCAGTTGTAAAAATGCATTCCAATGTTATCTTTAGATTATATTTGAGGATGTGATATTCACAAGCAGTTCATATTGACACGGTGAATATTACATCATATTGAACGACTCACTAGACAAGTCATTAATCGATGTTGTTGTTTCCTTTATGTTTGTTAATGTGTTATGTGAAATGAAGAACGCATCAACATTTGACTGTTTGGATAGAAGAACGTGAAAAAGATGCGCGAAAGCAAAAATAACATCAGGCATTAAACGGCTACACAAACGGAGCACAACCTTACATAATTCCATTATTATACTAGTATATGTAATCACTGGGGTGTAACTATTATCTAATTATCTATAATAAGTAATGATATTTGAATCGAGAAAAACAAAAGAAGCAATTGAATTCCATGAGCACTTAAAGTTAACAGCCTACGATATATTGTCATTGAATATGAGTCTGCTCTATTTATAAATCCAAGTCAGACAGTAAATATACTACTACATTCAGTGATTATGATTTATCATTATATTTTCCCCACCAAAGAATTTGCTGATGTTTTAAATTATATAATGATTACTATTACTTTAGTCAAATTTTGTCCGTATTTATTTTGACAGGCTTTTATACCCTAGTTCAACAACAAGTGTATGCGTGGTTTGACGCTGTCTTACCGTCTGTTTGTCTGTTTTATTTTAAACCTCTCATGAAATTTTAATGAAGCTTGACGGGAATCCTTGTAAGGAATATTATAAGGAATTGATCCTGGCGGTGGTAGTATATAGTCCGGATCACGGCAGTATGCCTTATTGAATTTAACAGAGCATAATTCAGCCACCGCATCGTTCCTGGACGGGCAGTCAAGGTTTTCTCAAGTTCCTATTGCCTTTACTTTCGCAAGGAACTGATTACTGCTGTACTTGCAAGAGCAGAGGTCAGAGGTACAGTGCGATTGATCGTAGACATGATTTATTGATCAATCACAACGAAAGTGATCTGCGCTGTCCGGGAATCGAACCTGAGTCGCCCGATAAACAGTTCAACTTAATTGAGCTAACCGGACGCCTAAATTTGACCTGAACTAATACATGATATTGAACGTCATTGTACATTGCTTGAATAAAACCTCTGCAATTCTGCTATTATTTTCTAATTTCATACTTTACCAAAGCATTATTATTGTTGACGGCAAATTTTTAATGTAAATAAAAGAAAATTTTATTTGAAAGTTACGTTAAGTTATTTTAAAAAATAAAAAGGGAGGATAATATGAAATTTGACAAAACCCAACCCAAAAAAAGGGATGAAAACACTTTTTAAAACAACGGGGGCCTTTGGGGGAACAAAAACTTATTTCCCAAATTTTTTTCGCTTTTTAAATTACACTTTTTTCTCTCAAAATTTTTTAAAATACAAGTTTTAAAAAAAGCAATATTTTTGGCAAGCAACCGGCCATAAATGTACACATTTTTAAAATTTATTTTTAAAATTTTGAAGTTAAAATAAAAAATTTTGATATGTAAATATTTTTTTGTTAAGATATAAAATTCCCTTTTAATTAAAAGGGTTATGAAAATTTAAAACATATTTAGCAAACTCTATATTTGTATATGATAAAGTATTAAATGAGCTACCATCTCAATGTCTGTCTTGTACGTTTATTATTATCACTATTCAACATTTTACTTCAATAGAAGGAGCAACCACTAAAGTGAAAATTCAGCTGACGATCCATGATATTATTTCTGAGAATGAGAAGAATATGGTAAGAAGTTTGAAGCATTTTATTGGCATAGCTACTATTAGGTCATCTATGCCCGGGCCTACAACTTGGTCAATAAATTGAAATTTTCAAAAGTTCCAAATATACAATAAAAACAGGCGGGGTTGGGATGGTATTGGGTTCAAGCCGTATGGTCAAATCAAGTGTGTGTTAAGCTTATGCATGTTTAACCACCCTCAATAAAGTTTACATCTAATCAAAATCGTAGTTTAGATTGTTGTTTTGATACTTTTCCTTGGAAATACTTTGGAACGCGCATTTTGCTCTTTTAAAAAACTATTTTTCTTTTGGGGTTTCTATAAAGCTTTATGGGGCCTACAATTTTGAAAAAAGTTTGGCTACACCCCTGAAAATGAATCAAACCAAAATAAGTTTTGAAACCCGAAATAAAAAGGGTTTTTTTAAAAACCATACCCATTTTTTTGGTTTTTTTTTAGCTTTATTTAAAATTTTTAAACGTTAATTAAACATGTGTATTTTTTTTATAGTTTTTATTTTTGCCCTTCCAAATGTTTTAAATTCCAATCTCCTTTTTTTAGTTTTTTTTTTCGTTTAGGGTTTGTCAAAAATTTTAAACTCGGGGAAAAAAGCTTTTTTAAATTTTTTTGGGGGGTTTTTTAAATTTTAAATATTTATGCTCGAAACCCTTTGCATACGTAAAAATGGGTATAAATATTAAAAACGTGTAAAAGGCATTTTGGGACTGTTAATTTGATATTAAAAGGTAAATGTTTTACTGTAGATGATATTCACTTTTCATATCAGCATATTCTTTTGATAAGGCGAGGTTAAATGCAAAGAAAACATAATGCCAAGAAACGATAAAAAAGATATTCATGCCAAAATAAAAGTACCATATTTTATCTATTATTAATGCCATAAACAAAACGGGATTTATTGTATGAGACAAATTTGATAATGTACATTTTTTTATAAAGTATAACAAACAGCAATGTTTTGATATTAAATAAACCATATTCTTTTTTAATAATGGAAAGCTTTTGAAACATTATTCAACAGGAATTTTTCTTGCTTGATGTACGTGAGGATGTACTGGACAGACAGCCGCTTGGACTACTCCAACAATGCGTCATACTCCAATCTAAAAGTAAGCGGTTCATTTATATCAAAGGTTTGGGTCCCTGATATATTCTTCACTCAGAACCGTCAAAGTTATTTTACTGGCGTGATTGGCAAAAATGAGTTGATATATATAGGAAGATATGGTAACATCACGTTCAGTGGAAGGTATGTTTGATGATAAGTTATAATGAATGATAAAAACATTTTGAATTTTTTTTTTGTTTAAAAACTTTCAGAAGGCTTTTTCTTCCAGCAAGTGTGCTTATTTTAAAGTTCGTTAGTTTATACAAAATTAATTTAAACTCGATTATTAAGGAAGCTGTTAGTTTCTTGACTCACATTCAAAAGCTTCTTTAAAACTGTTTTTCTGTTTTTAAAGGGAAAAAGAAAAAAAGACAATTAAAATTTTGAAAAAAAGAAGATTTTTGTGAAAAATTTTTGTAAAGGGAAATAAAAAGTAAATCAAAAAAGTCTCTGAAAACTTTTTAAACATTTTTTAAATTTTTTCAGTTTGAAATCGATAGGCCCGAATTTTTGAGAAAAAATTTAAATAAAATTTACCCAAAAGAAATTTTGGGTTTTTAATTTTGGACCCCTTGGTATGTGAAAAATTTGTAAAAAAGAGGGGTTTAATTTTTTAAACAGGATCCAAAACAAAAAAACTGTTTTGTAAAATGGGTTTTCCCGGTTTTAATCCATATTTTTTCTCCCAAACGTGTAAATTTTACCCCAAAGCTTTTAATTTTTTTTTGGGTTTTAAATTTTTTTTTATTTATTTGCAATTTTTGTTCAATAAAATTGATTGTCCTAATATGTAAGACACTATACTTTTCTTTGAAGTTCAGCATCTTTTTTATAAGAAATTGCAATTGTTTATTATAAATCATTTGATTAAGTGTTTTTATAAAACCTAAAAAGTAAAGTTTGTGAAAATTATTGAAAATATTTTATTATTTTTTTCTTCAACAACAAGGAAAGGGGAAAAAACGGAAACAAATTAAAAAACCCGATTTTTGACTTTCTGGAAAGCAAAAAATATTTTCCCAATATTTTTTCATATAAAAAATTAGTGTAATGCGCAAAAATTTTTTCCCAATTTGAGTAAGGGTTAAACCGGTGGGTTTAAACGAGGGTTACAACCTTTTGGGAAGTTTAAAATTCCTATATAATATAAAAAAAATTTTCTTATGAGTATTTTGAAATAAAATTTAACAAATATTTTTTTTTAAAATTTTAACATATAATACCCATCTGAAAAAACTGTCAAAAACCAAAATTTTTGCCCGGGGTCAACACTTTTTTAAAACACCCGGGCCTAATACGCGCTTTACATAAATATTTCAAAGAAACTTTCTTTTTGTGTTCAACTTTGAATATGAAAATATCAATCGGATTTAATTTTAGATACGTATACTGAAGAGGAGGTTCAACTTTTCTGGACAATAGATCATCCTGTGGTGGTGCATGGTAAGACTATAAAAGAGTACCCCGCATGGAGAAACAGAACATTTGTATCTCCGGGGGTAAATTCAGGTACCATCACATTGAATAATTCTTTCTTGCATTCTTAAAATAGTGCGCTATATCATTTTAAAACCAAACATATGAAGTTTTTTGTATAATGGTTATAACAGATTTCCATTGTTTAATACAATACATGTATGTTTCTTTTTGCATTTCTTTAAATGTACGTATGTGTTCCTGAATGAAAGTTGCTCTTGTAAAAAAGCTGATGAACGATAGGAATATTGACAATATCATGTTTAAATAACAGAATATATTACGTTTGAATATTCAAAATATAAGGTGTGTATTTGTGTTTTTGTGAAACAAGTTTGGCTCTAAATTAAAGAAACTTCCATTCCAGTGGGCAATTTTTCTGCCTTGAACACGGGAATACAAATAAAGAGGTATACACATTCAGAAAGTCAGACTATATGTACTCCTATGGTACTAGTTTTGATTGCTATGACGTCCTTTAGTTTCGGTGATAATTTCACACCAAGGGTTGCACTTTCCGGGGCTTCCATGACAACAATTATAATGCACTGGGCGGGGATTTATAATAAGATCCAACCAGCCGCTACTTTGATCTGGCTCGACAGCTGGATGCTTATCAACCTCTGCTTTGTTGGAGGAATTATTTTCTATACAGCAATGAGCTACCATGCCAAGGTAGGTATTACATTGTACTATTATATCATTTCTTAGCATCATGATAATATATGTTTTTATTATTATTATAAATATTATTATTATTATTATTATTATTATTATTATTATCATTTGTTTTATTATTATTACAAAAAAAATTACAAATGCAGAAAAGGATAATTAAAACTATCGCGGTAAATTATCGTTAAACCTTTTGGGATGATTAATAAAAAAAATTTCATAATTTGAAACAAAATGAGGAACAAAATTTAAAAAATTTTGGGATCAACCCTTTCCCACTTCCCTTTAAAATTAAATTTTCCCTTTTAAAATCGGAGCTCTTAAAATTTTCCCCCCAAAAAGGGATCGGTACCTTATTTTGATTTATTGGGTCTTTTAAAAAAAAATTTTTTTAAAAGGAAAAATTAAACCTTTTTAAGGGGGAAATTAAAATCAAAACCAAAGGGTTTTGGCCGGGGAAAATAAAATTTGTTTAAAATTTAAAAATTTTTTTTCAAATTCATAATTTTTTTCTTTAAAAAATTTTAACCCCCCAAAATTCTCAGCCCTCCGTTTGAATTTTCAAATAAGTGGCCTATAATTTATGAACCTTTAAAGTTTGATTAAACATAAAAAAATAATCAAGACCCAAAGATTTTAACAATGCCCAAACCCCTTTTTTGTCAAAAGTTTTATGTTGGGAAAATTTTTTTCCCCTTTTTTTGAAAAAAACGTTTAATATCTTATTGCAGTTTGCTTATTGTTAATTTTATTCTTCAAAAAAGAAGCCATTGTATGCATTTTAGTAAAATTAATGAACCCAATGATTTAATATATTGCTTCGCTTATTTTAGCAATCCAAAAGAAAAGTACAAGAGGAGGTAAGTATTTGAGAATTTCATATACATTTTACATATTGGTGATTCATTTACTTTCTCAAGAATAAAATTAGTGTCATAAAGAAGAAAAACTGTTCATAAGTTTGAATGGTACAAACATTGTTTCAAGATTCAGTAAATTAGGCCCAAAAACAGATTGTTCTAAACGCCCATGACATGATGAAAATCTGAATTATCAAAGCTAAAAGCTTTCCGGTGATCAAAATATAAAGCAATATGATTTACAAATATTGATTAACTCGTTTTGAAAGGCGCGTAGGTAACGTGGATCAAACAATTTAAATTACAGATTTCCGTTAAAGTACTCATATACACATTTATTTGAAAATGTATGTATTTGTTTGCAATTTTGAAAATACCCCACTTACAAATTTAATTTAAATGTTAAAGAAAACCCAAAATTTTTTCCTTTAAATTTCCCAAATTTTTAAACAAAAGAAAAAAAAAACTTTAAAATCGGTTATAAATTTCACATGAAAAATTTGGGGTATTTCAGTTTAAGCATTTAAATTTAAAATAAAAATAAATATTTCGCTTGGGAATTGCCCAAACAAAAAAGGTTTTCCAAAAAAAGGAGTGAAGTGAAAAAAAGTGGTATCTTCAAAGCGATGAAAAAACAAAAACAGATGATAATGAGAGGGAAAACGATTTCTTTACAAATTTTTTTTCATTTCCCTTCTTATGAAGACATTTCCCCTTTTAACTTTGGACCTGGTTTATCGTAAATTTATTGCCCCGTACAAAAAACGACGAATTAAGGGGAAAAGGGATTTTTAGAAAATTAAAGTTTAAGGTAAGCTGAAAAAAATTTAAAAGCAACTTGGAACCCCCAAAAAGGGAAAAATTTTTAATAATTTTTCCCGGGTTTAGACACAGCAAATATAAAATTTTTAAAAGTTTAAAAAAAATGTAAGGTTTTAGTATTTTAAATGTTTTTACCCAAGAGAAAAAAAGTGGGAATAAAAAGCCTTGGGCAATGAAAAGTTAACGATGGATAAAAACAAAAGTAGTTATAATGGGTTTAAACAAAAGGGGCGGAATTTACTATAATTAAAAAATTTCTAATTGCTTTAAAAAAGAGAAAAAAAACGATAGTACAGGTTTAAAATGTGGTCCTTTCTTGAAAAACTATAATAGGACCCCCGGAAAATTTAAAAAACTTTCAAATAAAAAATGTAAATAAAATTAAAGTGGTTGGGGGGAAAAAAAAACATTTCATTTCTGAGAATCCATTTTTATGAATTTAATGTCAGAGAGGTTAAAATTTAAACAAAACTTTAAAAATTAAATTTTTTTCAGTGATAAAAGGATAGTTTGGGGGTATCCCCGTTTTTTTAAAAAATAAATAAATGAAAAATTTATTGAAACCAAATTGGGAATTTTAAAAAATTATTTGGGAACACGCCTCTATTAAAAAAAAAATTTAAAAAATGATTTCTACACTAAATAAATAAAAATAATTTATAAAGAACTGCTCCAGTCTAAGTAAATTTATAATCAAATTGGGGTTTTTGCATTGGCAAACACTAGTGTAACCCCCAAAAAATAAAGAAAGGGACATCTTTTTTAAATCGGTTTTTTTGTCACATATAAATATATTTGCCCCCGACAAAGCGCAAATTAAAAATGTGAAAGGAGTCCCCCAAAGGTTATTTTAAAAGAGCTAATTTTGTTTTTTATTGTTTCTTTCAGGATAAAAACGGAAAAAACCTGCCATAAGAAAAAATTGGCGGGTTTTTGATAAACAATATTCCGGGGGCAAAGGTTTTTTTTAGATTTTTGTATCGGGTTTTGTCCCTATTTTTTGCTGGGATAATATTCCTTTTATACAGTGATTTATCGCATTGACTCATTTGGATCTGACACGAAAAGAAACTTTAATTTTTAAGCTGAGACTGGGGGTCTGTTGATAAATTAAAGATTTTCATAGTTTCATAAATTTTGATTCTTATCGTTGACTTCTTAAAAAACTTAAGAAGACAAATGTAATGAAAAAATTATAAACCATTTAATTTTGTATTTTCTTAAACAGGACACATTTGAACGTTCAAACTTTATATTGAGACCTCTGGAATCATAGTAAAAAATATATAGAAATAATAATAATCGGCAAAATCCCTCTAAATCCTTTAAATTAAAAAATTGTTAAATTAAGATCATAATTAAATTGGATATGGATTTTATTTTTTTAAAATAACTTGTTAATTTTACTTTTAAAAAACTAATGCAGTTTGGGTTGTGTCAGTAAATGCTTGTAAATATAAGTTGTTATATTCAATTTTCATGTGTTTATTGTTTAATTCAAATTGTTACTATTTTGATATTGCTGTTTGTTGTTGTTGTTGTTGTTGTTGATGATGATGATGATGATGATGATGTAAGTGGTCATTATGATGAGGGAGGGTGATTATGTTGTTGTTGTAAACAAAATATGTTATATTGTCCAATAAGTTGAAATATAGAAACGGATAACGGTAACTTGTATAAATTATTTATAATTTCCGTTTTCCATACTCTGAAGAGTTGGTAATCTAGAAATGTTTTATTAATCTTTTTCAAAACAATAAAATGTTCCGGAACAAAATATTATGGCGTTATTGTTAAAAGGTTCCTAGGGGTTAAGCAATAACTTTGTGCATGCGTCATTCACCCAAAATGTAATAAAACAACATATATCTTTTATACAGATTCGTATTTTGTTTTCAAAACTGCAGGTAAAATAATATTAAAACTGCCTGACAAATGACTATTTTGACTGAAATATAAACATATACGATATTACATGGTAATGCTCAGCAGAATATTTAATGAATAATTATCTTGGTGTTTTACGGATTATGTATCTGAAAGAATTAATTTTCAGAATGTTTTTTTGCAATATAGTTTTATGATCATGGTCTTGTAAGTCTAGTTTGTATTGGAATTATGATTCTGTTTTTCACTATTGCGTGAATGTCGGCGAAATTAACCAATTTCACAGAAGTCGTTTTTCCTTAAACACATTAATTTAAGCGGTTAGTTTCAGTTTCATGGCATATTATATGTAGGTGGTTATAACATTAAATTTTGAACATCAAATTATAGTCTTTAGCATAGCCAAATGTGATCACATTTAAAATAAAACAAATACAAATGTTTCTGCAATGGAGCAACAGAGAAGCTCCGCGCAAATAAACGCGCTCATTACAGATACCTTACCATAGACCATATACCTCTACATATCTACGTATTTGCAGAATAATACTTGATTATAATGTCAACAAGAAAAGCATTGATGCAAAGCATCAAAGGGCGACGCCAAAAGAATTTGATCCAGGTTTGCACCTAAATACTTAACAAAAGATGTGTACTTTATAGCAGTACCATTTCATGTGACCTGGAGGCTAGGCCAAGTTTAAGTTGAAACTTAAACCAAAAAGAAAAGACTCTGTCTTGCAAAGATGCAAAGACAATATATAGGCAATAAACCAAACTTAAGATTTATTTTACCAGATACAAGGATACCTGAGTCATCATCATATAATGACAGGCACAAGTATCACACCTGGGAAGAAAAAGTATGACCAGATTGATAAAAAAACTGTGTTCATCTTAAAAGTGTCAAAAACCAAAAAAAAAAAAATGTAGATAATGACCCCCTTTAAAAATATACTATTAACTTAAAGTATATTTTTAAAGGGGGTCATTATTTACATTTTTTTGGTTTGTGACAATTTTAAGATGAACACAAGTTTTTTTATCAATCTGGTCATATTTTTTCTGCCCAGGTCTGATACTTGTGCCTGTGCATATAATAAAAGCTTATTGCTTAGGTTGCAGACATGTCATTGACAATATATTAGACATAAAATAGGACCTAAAATGAACATCAGGGGGACACCATAGGTACTCAGAGCAGTAGTAGAAGGAGTACCAGCCACATCAACCAGCTGCCTATCAGAGATAAAGACTTGAACCATGTAAGAATGTCATTAACATATGGCAGATGCTTGAAGTTCCATGAAAAAAAAGAAAAAGAACTTCTTCATGTGCAGTATAGTGTGATCAACTGTATCAAATGCTTTTTGTAGATCTAAAAGTATCATGGCAATACTGCCTTTGTCCATTTCAAATAAAATACAATCTATTAAATGAATCAAACATGTGTCAGTTGAAAAAACCACTTCTTTACCCTGACTTAAACTGCCTGACCATGACTCGAACCCATGACTTTCAGAAGACCAACTGAGCTATCCGGCCGGCTACACATTTTCTCTTTAATAATGAAATAGTTCTAAACCACAACATATTTCCCCACTCTATTGGGTTTATGTCCTTGAATTTCTGATGTTTACAGAGCAAATAGTGAATTAAAACTCATGGTTTAACTTATATGCAGTCACTGGATGAGAAAAAACTTTCAGCTTGACCAGAACTCAAACCTGTGACCCACAGAAATAATGTACCGCGGCTGTAAGCGATTGAAAACTATCTGGCCGCTTACACATTTTCTGGCCTAAATAGTGAACAGTTCTAAACT
>NW_026853722.1:0-23301 GCF_026571515.1 Ruditapes philippinarum | reverse complement strand
ATCATGTGACCAAGAAGACATAAGGAGAATAGTCAAAAAATCTTTATATGTCTACAAGCTGTGCATAATATTCAAGATCCGCCTCTAGTGTATAAGACAGTAGGTTAACTTTTAGAAAGTTCATTGATATATGGAGTACGCCAAGTCGAGGAAAAACTTTATTCTCGTTTTGAGGAAACTCCTATTTAAATTCCATTAACTTACAGTAGAGAAGTTGATACACTATGATAACCGAATATTGATGTCCATGAAATGCAGAAACTGCCAAGCATCTGCAAATTACTGTGTTCAACGAGTTATATTCATGAGCAGGGGCAAAGATTTTTGGCTGGCATCTACCAATGGCCTGACCTCCGAGTGTTCTGTTAAAATGGCCTCATGAAACGTTTTCCATCTAGTTGATATGTTTTTGTACTTCACAACATACATGATATGCAATGTAAGCTGCCTCCTTTGTCTCTGTCATGCATGTGTCATTACTGTCCGTATTAATACAGTTAATGTTTATTTGTGATTAAAGTCTTTTAGCTGGCATACTAGTGGTCATTTTAAATTTCAAGTTAAATGGTCAAGATAAAAAAATCAGCTTTATGCATTCAATAAACAACAAATATGTAACGCAACAAAAAAACCCCGATACCACTTGTACTTCTATAATCATTCCTCAAAATCAGTCATGTCTATACTTATTGTTATACTTTAAGAATGAAAACAATTCCATATGTTCTAAAATTATATTTTGAAGTACTGGTACGTTAATATTTTCTTACCTTTTTTGTGAAAATTAAGCTATTTTTAAAATATTCAAATTAAAACAAGAAAATTAAAACATTGCCTTTTCAAGAATGAAATCCGTTTCCAGCATAGTGAATGTTATATTTGTTCGAGTGTCATCTGTGTCGCTACAGTATACTCTTTTACACATTGAAATGTAGATAAACTCTGTTGACTTCCCTTAAATGGAATTAAAAAATATATCTTATTTATTTGCATCTTACTTACATACATTTGTAACAATACTACATACTAATTTGCAACAAAACAATGAACAAAATGTGCAGACCTGATTCAATCGTGTGCAATGCAGTACTGAAAAATGCAGCGTCAACAAACCTAAATGCCTTCAAATTCTAAAATGTCATGTGGTTGAATATTATTTTAATCGAACAAATGACATCAATATATTATGTTTAAAATTTTATGTTTATAACACACACATACGCACGCAAACATACGTGTTCATGGGTAAAAGTCACTACACCAACTTCTACCCGGAATATGACTACAGTACCTTCCGCTCAACGTGGACGTGTATAAATTCGGCAATGCATTCAAAAGGCATTAATTATAACCATTGTGGGTGATTCATCTTAGAAATGATCAATAGAAACAATTTTGATTTTCACAGGAATGTCACTACATGGTCACGTGGTGAATCATTTACACACCCGAAAATCACTACATGGACTTTAATAAAGATACACACTTGAAAATCACTACTGCTTGGATTACACCCTGGAAAATCACTACATTGTCACGAGATAAATATTTTACACACACGGAAATCACTACATGAACTGTAATAAAAATACGCACTTGAAAATCACTACTTCTTAAAAATCACTACTCCTTTAACTTTGGTATGATAAATACCACTAATTACTATCAGCATAAAGCAGCTATGGGGATTCCCGTTTTTCTCCTTGTGAAAACACTGATATTGAATTTTTATTCCATCATCCAGCAGGCATCAATCCAACTTCTGTTACCCATTGATGAAAACATGCGTACATCTAGCTAACAATACTGTCAAATAGAGAAAAACGGAATCCCTAAAGAAAGCCCAACATGGGAAAATTGAAAATGTTGCAGGCTCGGTTTGATTGAGCCTGTTCATGGACGGTACTGGAAAATGCAATTTACCGTCCACGCCCCCTAGTACCGGCTTAAGTAGAATTCAACATTTAAACACGTAAATGGTGAAATTTTGAATTTAGAAACATACGCAGATGTGTTCATACGGCAATTATCATGAAATCTTCAATGTGACACATGTACAGTAGTGCCATTCCATGAAAAGCGGCGTTGGGTCCCCAATTAAAAAATGCGTGTGCCCTAAACGGGAAAACAATGGGCAGAACTAAATAAAATGGAATTTTGAATGGGGATCTGATATTATAAAGCTTGCATATCACAGATAAAACGCCTAAGCTTCTGTTACCTATTGATGAAAACTTACGTACATCGAGCTAACAATACTGTCATGTTTATTTATTTTTGAACTGAATATTTGATGGCTTAAATTATTTATATGTTATATACGTAAACCGGAAAAAATAAACAAGACATAAAAAATCTACATTTTAATTGGATATGAAAGCAATCTTTTTTTTAATATTGATGAGGAATTCCTCGATTTGCGTTAATATGTTTTCAAAGGTGAAGATATTTTCAAGTATCATGATACCAAGACAGTTATTTAACACCATAAATGCGAAATCAAACAGTTATACGTAACTAGCGCACATTTATTTTTTTAAAGTATCTGTATATAACTTTTCAATACTCATTACGATTGAATAAACTACTGTTCACGATTGAATCACCTACTGTTCACGATTAAATCAACTGAGGAAATGACAATTCTTTAACACCAGAACTTTTCATTTGCTATTATTAAACATTTTCAACTGATTTAATGAGAGAGTTTCGTATACATGTACCAGACTGTTGCATTTTTTGTTTTCGTCCAAAGTTAAATGAAATGATGCAAAACACTCAAAGGGATATTTTAAAAACATTGCAACATAAGAATATTACATGTTTTATCAAATATTTTTCTCTATTTTACTGACGACCAAGATATGGGCCGTTATTTTCTTAGTAAATCACATGTGAATTATTAACATGTTTCACACATCCAACGAATCCCACAAATCTTTTATTTATAACATATTTATTTTCTTATATTTATTGGTGTAAATATAGAATAGCGGTCAGACCGGGGCTTGGCGGCGTCAGCAGAAATGCGCATTTCCATAATTGTCATGAACAGACTTAATCAATCCAAACCTGCAAAATTTTAATATGTGTTGAGTTCAGTTATTTTCAAAGTTCATTTTCCATCTGTTTAAATTATCTAAATGACACGAAGTATTTGAGGATTTCATTTCACATCCAGGACGTAAAATTTGACAGTTTTTACTTGAAACGGTTGCATATCAAATGAACATATGCATCACGTGCGTTTAATAATGTTAACACTTAATTATATTGACAATAAATATTAAATAGGACAATTTTAGTGGGGTGCACCCCGGGTATTTTACCATCCTAATCCGCTAGATACTTAAAATGCTTCAAGGCTCAGGTTTATTGTAGTCCAAAGAAACCTGGGATCCTTGAAAGATGTCAGTCACTTAAGGATTCTGAATTAATCATTGTGGTCCATCTATTACACTGTATGCAATGGACTTCTCTCTCAGTTTAATTAAACGGTCAAAGAGAAATTCCATTAAAAGTTCGAAAATATGTTACCACAGTACCTTCCGATCAGCAAATATGTGTATAAATTTAGTAATGCAATTAATAATCATTACGTATGTACAATAGAAACAATTTCGATTTTCACAGGAATGCCACTACATGGCCACTTGGTGAATATTTTACACACCCGAAAATCACTACATGGACTTTAGTAAAGATACACAAATGAAAATCACTACTGCTTTGATTACACACTGGAAAATCACTACATTGTCACGAGATAAATATTTTACACACACGGAAATCACTACATGAACTGTAATAAAGATATACACTTGAAAATCACTATTTCTTAAAAATCACTACTCCTTTAACTTTGGTATGATATATTCCACTAATTACTATTAGCATAAAGCACCTATGGGGATTCCCGTTTTTCTCCTTGTGAAAACACTGATATTGAATTTTATTCCATCATCCAGCAGGCATCAATCCAACTTCTGTTACCCATTGATGAAAACATGCGTACATCTAGCTAACAATACTGTCAAATAGAGAAAAACGGAATCCCTAAAGAAAGCCCAACATGGGAAAATTGAAAATGTTGCAGGCTCGGTTTGATTGAGCCTGTTCATGGACGGTACTGGAAAATGCAATTTACCGTCCACGCCCCCTAGTACCGGCTTAAGTAGAATTCAACATTTAAACACGTAAATGGTGAAATTTTGAATATACATGTAGAAACATACGCAGATGTGTTCATACGGCAATTATTATGAAATCTTCAATGTGACACATGTACAGTAGTGCCATTCCATGAAAAGCGGCGTTGGGTCCCCAATTAAAAAATGCGTGTGCCCTAAACGGGAAAACAATAGGCAGAACTAAATAAAATGGAATTTTGAATGGGGATCTGATATTATGACGCCTGCATATCACAGATAAAACGTCTTAGCTTCTGTTACCTATTGATGAAAACTTACGTACATCGAGCTAACAATACTGTCATGTTTATTTATTTTTGAGCTGAATATTTGATGGTTTGAATTATTTATATGTTATATAAACCGGAAAAAATAAACAAGACATAAAAAATCTACATTTTAATTGGATATGAAAGCAATCTTTTTTTATATTGATGAGGAATTCCTCGATTTGCGTTAATATGTTTTCAAAGGTGAAGATATTTTCAAGTATCATGATACCAAGACAGTTATTTAACACCATAAATGCGAAATCAAACAGTTATACGTAACTAGCGCACATTTATTTTTTTAAAGTATCTGTATATAACTTTTCAATACTCATTACGATTGAATAAACTACTGTTCACGATTGAATCAACTACTGTTCACGATTAAATCAACTGAGTAAATGACAATTCTTTAACACCAGAACTTTTCATTTGCTATTATTAAACATTTTCAACTGATTTAATGAGAGAATTTCGTATACATGTACCAGACTGTTGCATTTTTTGTTTTCGTCCAAAGTTACAATGAAATGATGCAAAACACTCAAAGGGATATTTTAAAAACATTGCAACATAAGAATATTACATGTATTATCAAATATTTTTCTCTATTTTACTGACGACCAAGATATGGGCCGTTATTTTCTTAGTAAATCACATGTGAATTATTAACATGTTTCACACATCCAACGAATCCCACAAATCTTTTATTTATAACATATTTATTTTCTTATATTTATTGGTGTAAATATAGAATAGCGGTCAGACCGGGGCTTGGCGGCGTCAGCAGAAATGCGCATTTCCATAATTGTCATGAACAGACTTAATCAATCCAAACCTGCAAAATTTAAATATGTGTTGAGTTCAGTTATTTTCAAAGTTCATTTTCCATCTGTTTAAATTATCTAAATGACACGAAGTATTTGAGGATTTCATTTCACATCCAGGACGTAAAATTTGACAGTTTTTACTTGAAACGGTTGCATATCAAATGAACATATGCATCACGTGCGTTTAATAATGTTAACACTTAATTATATTGACAATAAATATTAAATAGGACAATTTTAGTGGGGTGCACACCGGGTATTTTACCATCCTAATCCGCTAGATACTTAAAATGCTTCAAGGCTCAGGTTTATTGTAGTCCAAAGAAACCTGGGATCCTTGAAAGATGTCAGTCACTTAAGGATTCTGAATTAATCATTGTGGTCCATCTATTACACTGTATGCAATGGACTTCTCTCTCTCAGTTTAATTAAACGGTCAAAGAGAAATTCCATTAAAAGTTCGAGAATTGATTATAAGGTGTCTCACACTATTGATTCACAGCCAGAGTTTCCGACTCACATATATCGGTGTGTTATGAATTATAATTCTAGTAATTTGTCTACTTTAAAATAAATATTGGCATTGAACGTATGGCAAATTCATAAGAATTCAAAATACAGCACTGAGAAAAGTAACCATATTAGTGAGAGTGGCTCTGGTGTGTTAAAGTAAGTCACGGCACCCTGGTTTACACAGAAGATACTGCTTCATCATAGATCTTAAAGCTCTTAGATTATAATTATTCACGCTTTTGCACATGATAATTAATGAAACTACTTGGTGTTGAAATGAATGTTATTTCAATTGGAAATGTTTTTTAGTTCTATTTAGGGTCATTTGTTTCTCTAATAAAAGCAGAAAAAACAGATTTAGATGACATAAATCATAGGTATTTTTACCATTGCAAAAGTGTGCCGGTTAAAGAAAGATTTGTGGCAAAACTTTTAGATTAAAATTATCTCGCTGAAAAGTCTTATGCACGTATTCCAAAACTCATATAACTTATCAACACTATTGTCTTAATGACAGACACTCTCGCCATTACTCTATTTTATTTACGCAATTGGCAAGCAATGACTCGCCACATGGTACTTGTAGGATACTTATTGAAATCTGAGACTTTGGTGTCGTTAATCCGTTAACATATTCCTTCAATAGGAGATATATAGAGTGAGAGAGATAAGAATCATATGGGCCACATTGATGGGTTCAGTTGTCCTTCGTAGCTAAAGTTGGGTATGCAACTGTGCGCCAGATTTTATTAAATTTTTAGAAATTTCTCGGGGAAAAGTCTTATGAAGTCTTCACTAGAGATTTATTAGTTTTTGCTGGACGTTAAGTTTTGCCAACTGGCGGATTTTTTTTGTAACTTGCAAGTAAATTTTTTTAAAAACGGGAAACGACGTTATGGAACAAAAGCCTTTATTACCCTTTTGCAAGAAAAAACACACAATTTTTTAATATGCTTTAACAATGTTTAACTTTAGATTTAGTAATCTCAATTATATGGTAAGAGTGTTAACATATATATACAGATTTCTCAAAGACACAACTTGCCAAACCATACTCCCATGTTCTTTTTAAATTTCTACATAATTCCCATTAGGAAAAGTATTATTACATTTATTGTAATTCATTACAAATTTCTATCTACCAATTACTTTCATTTTCAAATGAAATAAGTAAATCTATGTTTTATATGAATATTTAAAAATTTTTCAAGAATATCTTTGTATTGGACCAAATGAAATAGATCTTACAATGAATATAATATAAAAAATTGGTTCATTATTCCCAACCAATATACACTTTGGTATGATGTAGTGCCTGAAAAGAAAAAATATTAATACAGCTTGTGGAAGATGTAAAAAATATAAATAAAAAAAAAAACTTGGCACAGTTGTAATAACCTGTTCATAGATGTGTAAACAATTTAATACAGCTGATGAAAAGTAACAAAAATAATAACAAAACCTTGGCACATAGAAATACTGTTTATAGACGTGTAAAAAAAAAATATGCAGCTGATGAAAAGTAACAAATAGTTTGTACCAGTTTGTAAAAAATAACCAGCTTCATTTCTCATATCTTCATCACAAAAAACCACAATAAAGGCAAGAAATAACAATAGTATTTACAATTTAATGCATTTCAATTGTTAATATCAATACTAGTAGTTATAGTAACCTTTTGTGAAACGTTACTGTTTAGATCAGTTTTCTATGTGCTAATATCATTCTCAATAAGAATTTCATTAATCTTTATCAATTTTCAATGGTTTTATGGAAGTTAAACGTTGAATTCTATCCTGTCTCACTAGCCCACTTTGTGTGAAAAAAATTTATCGAATTTGATTAACTAATTATAAAATATCAAAAAGGTTTTTAAAACCAAGGTATACTGAAATTCGGAAAAAAAATATGACAAACAACGTCAATAAAAATGGACCTTCATCTTTTGCGATGCTTCTTGATAAAAAAGTTTCTCTCGCATATTTCAGAACCTTTTTTATTGAAAGGAACCAAACATTAGTGGAGTTTTAGACATAAAGTAAACACATACATGTTATTAACTGTGGATTTCAATGGTAAATATCAAATGATAAGTTCAACTTTTCCTAAAATAACAAAAGTTGTTTATTTTCACTCATGCCTTGCGCCAACTTTTTGTTGAAAACAACAGGCCGCCACTTTGTGAACAACACCTTTAGGTATTCCACTCTGTGGGGAAATGAATTATAAAATAAATTAATGTGGATATTACAACCGAAAATTAACAATTATCCTATATATCACAGAACAGTAATTATTTATGGATATATTCCTTTAAAAAATGTGAAATAATACTGGATTTAACAAGATCAAATTTGTTGTGAAAGAAGTTCATTTAAAAAATTGTCAGTAACAATAGTTGTTTCAGTAATTTATCCAATACCGGTATTATCAAAGTTTCAGCAATAACAAAAATAAAGATTACAAGAAGCATCATTGTACAGTATTTCAACTTGATTTAAAAGGTTAATACCATACCTATATATGTGTTCCCTGTTAGTGTTAAGTTTGGACAAGATGTTATAATTGTATTGATCAGTATCAAAAACATTCCCCGAGCATTTTATGTCTTGATTTTAAATAGCAACAATGTTTAATGAAAAAAAATAACAACAGCATATAGACAACAGAAAAACAGCATATAATGTCAACAACAACCATTACATAGCAGCAAAATAAACTGACTAGAAGGCAAAAGAATTTTTCATTTACAAGAAAGACATGGTATGCTTATGACCTCAAACATTAAAACTAGCAACAAAAAGTATAACAAGACACACAAATGAGCCACTTACTGTAGTTCTGACCCTTATCACATTTTAAAATACTTTGATATCTAATTGACTTTCAATCATTGGAATAACTTATATGCCGATGAAGAAAAGGTTCGAAAATGTAAAATAAAAGTCATTCATTTTATGCTTTTGTGTGTATTACTGATGTATCCGTGAAAATTATATTTGATAATTTCACAGTGAAAATGATCCAAATTTCAAACTTTTCAATGACGAGACTACTTTTTAAAGATTTTCCCCATGTGGTACCTTAATATATCATTTTGCTTACAATTCTGACATTCTCAGGACTGTTTCAAGACTAACCTATCCAAATAATATTCCTCTGAATAAAACAAAATTAATTTTCCTTACTATACAAAACTTTTAAAAATGGCCGCCACTTACATTTCACAAAGCCAGGTCATACATAAATTGCCTGAGTAACAGAAATAAGGTGGGATGGTGTGACTTTTTCTACTAGAATTGGTTGTTTTTATTATTAAAACAAGCGATTTTTCATATATTTTTAATAAAATAAATAAAATCATTGCTATTCAACGTTGATTGTCAAACTTTTTGTTAAGCCCAAGACTCCTGTATTTATGAATAATTGGACTTAAATTCAACTAAAATTGATGTTAACAGTGGGGAAAACAGATTTAATAATTATTAAAGTTAATATTGAGGAAATTTCATTAGCATAAAATAAAAAGACACTTTATTGTTTGTTGTGTAAGATGTAATTTTATATCATTGAGGACTTTTAAATAACAGTGTTCTCACTCGTGAGAAATAATGTTTTTACAGCTCACTTGATGATATAAAATGTCATCTTACACACTAACAAACAAATATCCTCTATAGATTTTGCATTTTTTTAAAAATAAAAAACATGTCTAGTCACTTCCTTCATTTGCTTAAGGTAAGGTCTCGGACACTTTGTTTCTTGCTTTCCTTCCCCATCGCGGTCCCACGCCCCAGCCAGCCACTTTGAAACCTTTATTTCAATATCCTTCCTCGTCGCAGTCTTTGTCGGCAAGTTCCTTTGGACACATTCTATAGAACAAGCATCCTTATCCCTTAAAGAATGAAATAAAAATGCAGTGAAATGTAGGTATTGAAACCATTCAAAGGTCATAAGTCACCTTGTAGCATTTTGAGCATTAAATTGGAATATAAACTAATTCTAGTATGTTTTAAAAATATAGATGTTTGTGTCCCGGTTTTACATAGCTTTTAACAATATTTCTGTGATATCGCTGCAGATCATCTTATCGGTGTATCAGTAAAGAATGTTAAGGTAAGCAAATAACTTGCTTTTCAGGAAGGTGATTTCTGCTTATATTATGAATCACAACACAATGCATGGGATCAAAACCACACAGCATGTAAAATATTTTCTCTTATTAATTTCCATAAAAGCTAATCAAGCATTTTTCTTTCATTAAAGCGATACCTGAAGACACAATAACAAGATCTTGGATAATATATCTATTTTGAAGCCTTACTTAAAGACACCACTTGGCAAATTCGTAATATATCACTTACTATACAATACATTCAGTATCTAGAGGCGGCCCAAATGTTTTCTTCCCTTTCAGCCCCCTTCATATTGAACATTATTGCCAGTTCATTTGACATGGTTTCTATCATCTAGCGGTCAACAGTTTCCCGCACAACTGCCCCACCAAACATTGAGAGGAACCGCACCTTAAATAAAGCAGAACATAAATTTTTTTTAATGTTAATTTTAAACACTACTTAATTTTCAAAATTTGTGATGCGCTGCAAGTCACCAAATGACAAATAATTGTCAACTGGACCTCAAATACATGATCTGCCAAGAAAACTGTTTGAATTGACAAATTAAATGACCTTTGCTCATATATTTACAGCCTAAGTGACTTGTGCCTTTTTGTTTGTCCCCTCCACCGAGTGTAATGGGGCACATTATCATTGTTGTTTTTTAAACACGAGTTTATACAGTATGAACAGAATAATTTTTGATATTATAATAACAGCGCAATTCCTGGATTTTGTGGGTACTAGTCATTTTCCTGGTATTTTGAAAGCTGCCAGCATTTTGATTAATGAATCGACTGTCTTGTCTTAATAATCAATGTTGAAAACGAGGCCCAACTGCCCATGTCTTGTGCTCATGGCTATTATAGCATATCTAAATAATAAGATAACTGTTTCAATATGAATCAAAAAATTAAAACAAGCCAGTTTTTAATTCCGAAAGTAATGCAGTTAAGTGTTTGTCCACTGTGCAATATTTTCCTACATAAGTATAGCAGAATGATAATACATTATCATCAAGTGCTAACCACAGACCATTATGTTATTTTGCATTTAAGCCAGTGGATATGAGGTATACTTTTTTCAGTTACTAATGGTGCAATAATTACATGACTAACACTATGCTTACCACAGATGACAGCTTTGTCTGATCTCCAAGAAGCTCATCGAATGTTTCCATCTGCTAAGGAGAACGAAAAGGGAATGAGATATCTTCAGGAAGCTGCAGCGGTTGGTCATCTGCTGCTGACCTTGACAACAATTGCTACATCATCCTCTTAATTTCACAATTCTCCTCCCGCATTGTCTACAAGACTCAGAGAATCTGTGTAACAGCAGCTTCAAAAAAGGATTCATAATTCTAGGCTTTATACTTTTAGAGCTATGTGAATTACAAATGAAAAAAATCCAGTATTTTTAAATTTTCCCTTGGCTTTAACAGTAATTAACGCTAAAATCTCAAAAGGATTGTTGAGTGTGCAAGGTCACAAAATGTGAAAATGATAAGAAATCATGAATTAAACTTAAAATATTTTTGAGCTAGGCATGTCATGGGTGAAAATAAACATTTTTGACTATTCCAAGGACAGTAACTTTGGATAACAGTTGTGGGGTCAGACAAGAATAGGCGAACATTAATTCACATCATGATAAAGACTAACACAAGTAATCATCAATTTCTTTTGAATTTTTTTTAACTAGGGGCGTCATAAGGTGAAAACTTTCCATTTTTGGCTGTGTCACTCAATCCAGCTTGTTACAACATTTATTGGCTTGTTTTGAGGATAGAACATTTAATAAGTATGTACTGTAATGAATATATTTTACAGCTCCGAAGTTTATACTTACTGGGCCCAATAATCTGCCCACGGGAGGGCATATCAGAAGCACCTTGTATTAGAGAAGCACTTTGCACATCACTGCTGGCCTCTCGCAATGCCTGTCCAGATAAGCAAGGCGGAGGTGAAAGCAGGCTTCGTGCCTGTTTGGAGTTGTTGCTTTAACAATAACTTGTGATGGCCTACTCTCGGTGTCTGTCTCATTCTCATCAGTGTCACTATCCGATTCATACAGCCTTTTTGATGGCCTATTGACAATAAAATGAAAATACATTAATCAGTAGTTAAAAAATACGTATACATTAAGTGAGTTATTGCACCAAGTGAGAATATGATTGTGACCTGTGCACGGCTGACAAACATGTATTAGTCTATGTTTACGTACCGAATTGTTGTGCCGCAATTTTTTCTACCAAGGATTTTTAGCACGAATGCGCTCGTTTCCTGATGGGATTATTTCATGAACAGGAAGGGCTAGAGACTTGGAGTTGGTCTCATTTGGAAGCTTAATACAAATGTGAAATAATGATAAAAGATTTTTTAATTGTCTGGAAAATTGTTTTCACAACGGCCTGGGTAGTGAATCCCTTGCTCGTAGGCTCGAATCTAGAGTTTCCAGCCTACTCTTAACTTATAGTATGTTTTTAAAGGGGGTCATAATTTACATTTTTTTTGGTTTACGAATTTTTTAAGATGAACACAGGTTTAATTATCTATCAGGTCATATTTTTTCTTCTCAGGTCCGATACTCATGCCTGTGCAACAGCTAGAGGGCTTGGTTGGTACTTGGAAAAAATACTTGAATTTGTAAAAATAAGTATTTGTATTTAATATTTTTAAATGCTTATGAATGAAATGTTGGTACAAAATGGAAGGGACTTCTAAGGCTAGGGGGGACACTGGATTTCAAATGATGGTGTCCCTTTAAAAAGAGATCTCTTAAAATTTAGTCTAGATAGAAACAATATTTTTAAAATGTTAGTGTCACAGTTAAGAAATTCAACAATAACAACTATACACATGCATAGGTCACCTAAAGTGCCTAAGAGTCAGTGTCAAGATTGTATTTTTTTTTAGTATTTTTATCGTTTTATTTTATGTTTGTTTCAGCAGCACGAATCTGATTCAATTCATTTTTAAATCAGTTTTAAGATATTTAGCTGAATTTTAATTTGCACTTTATTTCATGTTGATAGGTCTTTTTAAACTCAAGTTATAAGTATTTTAGTGCGTCAAAAGAAACACACTTTTGTTTTATTTTACTGCGACGTCGATTATATTGTGACGTCACGTCAACTGTTTTCTATCAGGTTCGTGCCGTTGCTATATATATTGAGACAAATAAAGAGACCTGATGTTCGTTAATAGAAGATCAGAAAAATAAAAAAAAAACTTAGTTCCCGAATAAGGACCTTTCAGTATTGTCTTAGAGTTTTCTGCAGAAGTGGTGAAGCAAGTCCAGGAAGCGCAGCAAGTCTAAGAAGCACAGCAAGGCTAAGAAGCGCAGCAAGTCCAGGAAGCGCAGCAAGTCTAAGAAGCGCAGCAAGTCTACGAAGCGCGGCAAGTCTAAGAAGCACAGCAAGTCCAGGAGTGCAGCAAGTCCAAACCTGCAGCAAGTCTAGAAGCGCAGCAAGTACAGAAGCACAAGGAAGACGTTTATTACTCTGTCTAGAAAGTTCCTTTGTTAATAAGACAAAGTCACCTTAGTTAGTGGACCCACTCAGACTAACGTCTGACAAATTGGGGGCTCGTCCGGGATCTACTATAAAAAGGTTAACGTAAAAAGGTAACATGAACTACGACGAGTGGATTAGGTTGGGGGAGAGACTAGGTTTAAAAGGGGAAAGCCTAGCGGCATTCATTAAAGAAAAAGAAGCAGAGTTCCTTGACAGAGAGGAAAGGAAACTTAGGAGAGAAGAAGAGAGAAGGTTACATGAAATGCAACACGAGTTGCAGTTGAAAGAAAGGGAGTTAGAGGGAGAAAGAATAAGATTAACCAGACCGTCAGTAGAAGGGCCTGGTAGAACGACTCATCCTAAACTTCCGAGATTTGACGAAGTTCATGACGATATGGATGCATATATTGAAAGATTTGAGAGGTATGCATTAAGCCAAGGATGGGAAGAGGAGACGTGGGCAATGAGTCTGAGTTCCCTTCTGACGGGGAGGGGACTTGAAGTTTATACAAGCATGTCCCCTGAGGAAGCGTGTGATTACACAATGCTGAAAACAGCGGTGCTTAAGAGGTACCACATGACCGAAGAAGGATTTAGAGTAAAATTTCGAGAGAGCAAGCCAGAGGCAGGAGAGTCAGTGCATCAATATATTTCCAGATTAGGGCGATACTTCTCGAGGTGGACTGACATGGCACAGGGGGAACAGTCTTATAAATCACTGTGCGAGGTGATGATAAGAGAGCAGTTTATCCAAAGCAGCTCATTAGACCTGGCCATGTTTTTGAAGGAGAGGGCGCCAAAGACGATGACAGATCTATGCCAAATGGCAGAGAAGTACGTCGAGGCACATGATGGAAGATTTGAGGCTTCGAAGCAAGGCTCGAGCAGTACTCCAAGGGAGACAGAAGATATTTTACAAAGTAAAATTATAACACCACGTGCAAGAAAGAATGATTTCGATAGAGGAAAGAAGACATGCTTCATCTGCAACAAGGCAGGTCATTTGGCAAGAGACTGTCATGGTTTAAGCAGAGAGACTTCTCGTCATAAAGAGGAAAAGAAAATGTCAGAAGAAGTTACCGAGGATCACCTAAGAACCTGAGTGCTTGAATTAATCTTGACTTATTTTATGTGAATATATATATTCACTTGAAAAGAGGGGCTATTGTCAAGATTGTATTTTTTTTAGTATTTTTATCGTTTTATTTTATGTTTGTTTCAGCAGCACGAATCTGATTCAATTCATTTTTAAATCAGTTTTTAGATATTTAGCTGAATTTTAATTTGCACTTTATTTCATGTTGATAGGTCTTTTTAAACTCAAGTTATAAGTATTTTAGTGCGTCAAAAGAAACACACTTTTGTTTTATTTTACTGCGACGTCGATTATATTGTGACGTCACGTCAATTGTTTTCTATCAGGTTCGTGCCGTTGCTATATATATTGAGACAAATAAAGAGACCTGATGTTCATTAACAGAAGATCAGAAAAATAAAAAAAAAACTTAGTTCCCGAATAAGGACCTTTCAGTATTGTCTTAGAGTTTTCTGCAGAAGTGGTGAAGCAAGTCCAAGGAGTGCAGCAAGTCTAAGAAGCACAGCAAGGCCAGGAAGCGCAGCAAGTCTAAGAAGCACAGCAAGTCCAGGAAGCGCAGCAAGTCCAAAAGCGCAGCAAGTTGAGGAAGCGCAGCAAGTCCAAAAGCGTAGCAAGTTCAGGAGTGCAGCAAGTCCAAACCTGCAGCAAGTCTAGAAGCGCAGCAAGTACAGAAGCACAAGGAAGACGTTTATTACTCTGTCTAGAAAGTTCCTTTGTTAATAAGACAAAGTCACCTTAGTTAGTGGACCCACTCAGACTAACGTCTGACAGTCAGGGCGTAAATTCTAGAAAATGTCGCAAATTAAACGACTATTGGGAAATTACATGACAAAGGCAAAACCAAAAACTAAACAGCGTTTACAGCTTACCTACACACACAATAAACATGTAAGGATATAATATGAAAAGTCGTTATACGAAATCGTGGTTAAATGCTCGGAATCGAAAAGAAATATTTTTTTCGTGTACAATTTTACAATTTAACATTTCAATACACAATTTGATTTTAAGCGGCAGCGGAAATCACGTCTGCACATGCTCGAAATAAATTTTTTCATCAAAAACTGATTTTTATAAATTATTTCTGAATTTATAGTCTAAAAACACATTTTTATATTTAAATAATAAAAATTAAAACCAATATAAAAACTTAACAAATTAATTTCTCGCACCTGCTCAGGCATGCTAATATTTATCGGGTTGCCCAAATGGGACCCTTATGGGTCCCTCATGGCTTGTATAAATGTTTAAAATAATGCTACGATTTTATATAGGATAATAGCAATTTATGCCAAGGTGGTCACACTATAGCTCAAAGTAAACGAGTTCTAAAGAAATAAATAAAAGAAAAATTGTTTTTCCTTAAAGTGCTGGAATATGGTACCCATATGGGTCTAATATATAGGCGTACCCAAATGGACTTGCCAATATTGGATCCATATAGGTCCAATATGGGTATACCCATTAGCTTGCCTAGATATAGCCCATATGGGTCCCATATATGCATGTTTGCTAGGTATGTAATATTCAGTACAGTACCTTCAAAATCTGCATATTCTGCACATATGTCAATAAGTATACACATTGTGACAATAAGAAATATTTAAGGTTAAATGTGGTAAATACTCTGTGATTACTTCTCACATTTACTTGATATTAATAACCAATACTCGTTACATTAAAAAGCATACGAGTGACACCGGCGAGCAACTCCAAAGCAATACTCGGTAAACTGACATGTTTATTTATTCTCAAAATGCACTGTCATCTGAAATTTTATTGTTGTCAGATTGAACGTTTACCTTGAATTTACCTTTGTTCATAGTCTTGAAATGGGATGAAAGTCCTCGTAATATCGAGCAATATCCGGCGGTAAAGGCTCCCACGTTTACAATTTTTTACATGATTGCTAAGAACCGAATCGATACTGTTTAAACGGTGGTACTTCTATGCACTATACTATACCATGTAATTTGCCAAATGATGACTTACTTTCTATAATAAATAATGTTCAGTGCTCATCACGATTTAGGCGGCACACATTTTCTGCATTGTATCCGCATTTCGTTATTTAAAAGATCAAAGAAAAATCAACTTCAACAAAAATGAATTATGTCACAAGCGATTATTGCACGGTGATGGTGTGTGGTCCGGGTTGTAAACACCCATTTTCCATTTTTTACTTTGATAAACCAATAAGTATAGATAAAATCCATGATTACAGGAAATTATTAAGATAATTTGTAAGACAATATGGTCATCTCGAATAAACGGTAAAAAATATCATAACCGTTTATGAATGAAAATCGAAACGAATCCATTTAAAAGTGTAACCATGGGGGCCTTACCGGCGGTACGGTATTCCTCAGTGGAACTAGTTTTGTTGCTCTATGTTGAATTATCTTTGTTTCATGTGTTCATATCTTTCATTGTTTTACGTTTTCATGTCATAATTTATATACCTTTTCTAATTGAAATTGTTATTGATGAAAGTGTGTGAGGGAAGAATTTACAGTTCATAAATGTTTAAGCTACTGGTTGGGGACCACCAAAACCGGACAACCACCAAACCCGGACGGCCCTGAAAATGCTTAATTTAGTATTTTCTTTGTTCAGTGGTTGTCACTTTTTTTATCAACAATAAATGCATGTTTCTTCTAAAAATAAATAAACAAATTTATTTCAACCACCATAAATGGTAATATAATTTTAATGGCTATTTAAAGTATGTTGACGTTGAAATTTGGGGGGTCAAGAAAACAATGCCTGACCTCATATACCATCTATAATCATTTGCAGAGTAAACAATAGAATTTCCAAAACTTCAGCATTTGTTTCTGAATCATTGTCTATCATGTTAAAAATTAAAACACCCAAGCTGTTATCTGAATTAAATAACGTCATGTACATAAATGTCCGGACACACGGTGCTGTAGTGTAGACAATTGAGGTAATTTTGATACTTCCTTGTCGAGCCTCAGATATAAGTGTCAATACAATCAGACAAACAAGTTTGTTAGTTAGGGGAAGAACCTAGCTGAACCTTGTCAATTTTGTTGGTCTCTAGGTTAAAACTTATGAAACCTGTACAGAAAAATGTTCAAAAAGTGTCTGCGGTTGATGGTCCCTGACCCTGTTGTATTAATCACAACATCTCATCTTAACAAAGATAATAAAACATACAGATCTTTTCAATTATTTTTAGTATATGTGATCTACCGCTGGATGTTCATCAACTAAACAATCTAAAGTGATTTCTTTTTTGTTGCAGACCGAGTTGGTTTAGGGGCGAGTGGACACTTATACCTCTTCGTACACATTGATAAAATAAGATAAGTTTTGTTTCAAGTCGGCAAGTTTTCAACAGTACAACATAAGCTCTAGGAGCTTTTATAACCGACTGTATATAACATAAAGTATAAGATCAACAAAGATAAAACAGCTACAATAAAAAAATGATTAGACATGATATATATACATCACATACATAAAATAGACCTTTTTAGATATTTTTATAAAAATGAATCAGATGGTAAAAAACTAAATGATAGTCAGTGTTCCCATTCACGCACAAATGTGAATTCCGTATAATTTACAAAAATCACGCATGAAATTACAACTAGGTGCGTGCATGCACGTATGAAAATTGAAGTAAAACTGCCAAAAAATTATCCGCAAATTCGAAGCACAAATCAATAATCTACTCACAAATCTCTGAAATTGTTTACAAGACCGTAATTTAATCCGAGGTCATATATAACTTGGGTTTCCCAGCTGTGCTATTTTTAGCTCATGGACTGGTTTATATATTAACGACGGCTTCGCACGCTTTGCGTTTCTTTCCCTTGGGAAAATTTATTTTTTATTATTAAAAAAGGGCCGGGGTATGGAAATTCCATACTTTACAATTTTTTCCAAAACAGCCTGATTTTTTGTTCAAATTAGGGAACCCCAAACGGGTTTTAAAAATTTCTGCTTTGAAAAAATTGGCGCCCTTTAAAAAAACCCAATTCCAAATTATTCACTCGCGCATTTAAAAAATTTTTTTTTTTTCCCCAAGTAAAAATTTTAAACTAAATTGAAATTTTTTTAACTTTTCAATATTTTTAATACAATTAAAAAAGGGTATAAACAAACCCCTTTTTATTTCAAATTCCATAAGGGAATTTTTAACTTGAAACCAACTTTTACGGAACTTTTTTTTTGTCAAGGGGAAAATTTGGTTTGAAATTTTAAAAATATTTCCCTTGGGAGGGGTTTGGGTTATAATTTTTGGTCAAACCCAAATTCGACAAAAAAAATTTTCGGTTTTTCACAAAAATTAAAAATTACATCCCCTTTTTTGGTTTGAAAATTTCCCAAAACCCGAAAAATAAATTTACATGGATTTTTAAAAAAAAAAATTACACACTGAAAAATCACTTCTTTGTTTACCCCCACGGAAAATCATTTACTTTTGGCACGTGAAAAAATTTTTTTACCCCCCACAGGGAAATCCTAAAATGAACTTAATAAAGTTTTATACATTAAAAAACCCACTATTTTTTTAAAAATCCTACCCCTTTTAATTTTGGTTATGTTTATATTCCACAAATTTATTTTTTGCTTTAAAGCCCCTTTTTGGGGATTCCCTTTTTTCCCTTTTTAAAAACACTAAAAATTTGAAATTTTTTCCATCACCCAAAGCAGGCTTTTCAATCCAACTTCTTTTTCCCCTTTTTTGAAAAAAAATGGTACATCTAGCTAAAAAATTACTTTTAAAATTTAGAAAAAAAGGGAAAATCCCCAAAAAAGAAACCCAACATGGGAAAATGAAAAATTTTAAAGCTGGGTTTTTAATTGAGCCTGTTAAAGGGACGGAAAACGGGAAAATTTTGGCAATTTCCGTCCCCCCCTTTATCCCGGGTTTTAATAGAATTCAACATTTAAACACAAAAAAAGGGTAAATTTTTAAATTTTAAAACTTTCCCCCAAAATTGGTTCATACCCCCAATTATTTTTAAAAATTTTCCCCAATGTCAAAATGTACAGTAGGCCTTTCCCAGGGAAAAGTTTGGCGTTGGGCCCCCCAAATTTTAAAAAATTGGTGTGCTAAAAGGGGAAAAAAAGGGGGGCCCCAGAACTAAAAAAAAATGAAATTTTTTTAAATGGGAATCTGATATTTTTGAAGTTTGCTTTATCAAAATTTAAAACGTTTTAGTTTTTTTTCCCTTTTGTTTGAAAACACTACATAACCCTTAAAAATTTAACGCATGTTTATTTTTTTTTAAAGCTAATTTTTATGGTTTGAATTATTTTTTTATTTATAAAACCGGGAAAAAAAAAAAAAAAGACAAAAATATCTACATTTTAAAGGGGTTTATTTAAACCAATTTTTTTTAATTATTAAAGGAATTCCTCGTTTGCGTTTTTTATTTTTTCCAAAGGTAAGGGAAAATTTTTCAAGTTTTCATAATCCCAAAGGGACATTTAAAATTTAAAATTAAAGGGAAAATAAAACAGATTTTTACGTAACTACGACATTTTTTTTTTTAAAAAAGTTTTTTATAAAAACTTTCAATACTCAACTTTAAATTTTTAAATACTTTTCCCCTTTAAATCACCTATTTACGTTTTTAAAACTAATGAAATGACAATTTTTTAAACCAAAAATTTTAAATTTGTTTTTAAAACTTTTTTCAACTGATTTAATGAGAAATTTTCTTTAAATTACATGAAACCAACGGTTTGCAATTTTTTTTTTCTCCAAATTAAAAATTAAATTTGATGCAAAACCCCTAAAAGGGGGAATTATTAAAAAAACCCTTTGCAAAAATAAAAATTTTAATGTTTTTTTAAAAAATTTATTTTTTTTTATTTATTTGAACGACCCAAGGGAAGGGGGCCGTTTTTTTCTTAATTAATACTTTGGGAAATTTAAATTAAAAGTTTCACCACATCCAACAACCCCCACAAATTTTTTATTTATAACTATTATTTTTTTTAAAATTTTGGGTTGAAAAATATAGCCCTTTAGGGGTTCAGCCCGGGGTTGGGGGGCTAAAAGCAAAAATTCGAAATTCCCAAAGTCTTTAACAACTTAATAAATAAAAAACCCTGCAAAATTTTTAATATTGTTAAATTCATTTTTTTTAAAAAGTTCTTTTTCCCAAATCTTTTTTAAATTACAAAATTACACAAAGAAAATTTGAGGATTTTTTTTTCACTTTTCCGGGGACGAAAAATTTTGGACATTTTTTACTTGAAAGGTTGGCAACCCAACATGAACATATGCATAAACTGGGGTTTAAAAATTTTTAAAACCAATTTAAATTTAAATATTCCCCAAAAAATATTAAGAAAGGAAATTTTAGTTAGTGCCCCCCGGGTTTATTTTACCACCCTAATCCGCTTTTTATTAAAAATTTTTGTTTAAAGGGCCCGGGTTTTTTGGGATCCAAAAAAACCCCGGGGTTTCCTTGAAAGAGGGTCATTTCATTTAAAGGATTTAAAAATTTAAATAAATTTTTCCCCTTTTCTTTTACACTGTATGCAATATTCTCTCTCAGTTTAAATTAAAACTGTCAAAAGGGGAATTTTTCCTTTAAAAATTCAAAAAATTATTTTTCCAAACACCTTCCTTATACCCAAAAGATGTGTATAAATTTATTTAATGAATTTAAATAATATTACTTTATTCCCAAATTAAAACCCAATTTTCAATTTCACAGGAAGGACTACAGGGCCAACTTGGTGAATATTTTACACCCCCCGAAAATCACTTACATGGACTTTAAAAAAAAGATAACACTTAAAAAATCACAAAATCGTTTATTACCACTCGAAAATCACTCATTGTCATCGAGATAAATTTTTTAACACAACGGAAATCACTCCCTTTTGAACTGTTAAATTTAAAAATTTTAAAACCCTTGAAAACACTTTTTCCTTAAAAATTTCACTACCCCCTTTAAATTTTTTTTATGAATTTTCCACAAATTTAAAAACTATTTAGAAAAAAAGAAAACCTTTAAGGGGGGTTTCCCCCGGTTTTTTTCCTTTGGAAAACACTGTTTTTGAATTTTTTTTTTTCCATCATCCAGCGGGGCATAAAACCCAACCTTTTGTTTTAACCCCAATTGATAAAAACATGCAAAACATCTAGTAACCAAATACTGTAAAAAATAGAAAAAAAAAGGGAACCCCCAAAAAGAAAAGCCCCAACTTTGGAAAAATTGAAAATTTTGGCGGCTCGGTTTTTGATTGCCCCCTGTTCAAGGGAGGGTACGGGAAAAATGCATTTACCTTCCAACCGCTCCCCAGTCCCCGGTTTTAACGGGGAATTTCCAAACCTTTTAAAAACCGGGAAAATTTTGGTAAAAATTTTTTGAATTTTAAAAACATACCCAGTTTGTTTAAAGGGGAAATTTAATAAAATTGGAAAACCCCCTTCAACTAAACACCAATAGTCCCATTCCATAAAAAGGGGCGTATTTTTCCCAAAATTAAAAAAGCTTATCCCTTAAAAGGGGAAAAAAAGGGGCCCAAACTAAAAAAAAGGGAATTTTTGAATGGGATTTGGTAATGAAGCCCCCTTTTATCACAGTTTTAAAAACGTTTTTAATTTATGTTCCCTTTTCGTTGAAAAAAACCTTCGAAAACATCAAAGCAAACCCAATTTACTGTCATGTTTATTTTATTTTGGGGCTAAATTTTTAAAATTGGTTTAAAATTTTATATTTTTAAATATAAACCTGAAAAAAAGAAAAAAAAAAACTACTTTTGAAAATTGGGATTTTGAAACCCAACTTAAGCTGTAACCCCGGGCATTGGGGGTGAAAAACACCACAGGGTTACATTTAAAATTTTTCAGAAAAAAAGTTACGAAACCCTTTTATTTTTCCTTCACTTTGCTTTAATTTTAATGATTATATGAAATTTATCAGTAGTTTTTGTGGTTTTTTGTTTTAAAAATCTTTTAGGGATTTTCGCAATTTTTGGAAACTCAAATGCTTTTTTGAACAGCATTCCCTTTTCTTTTTTAGCCAAACCCAAAATTTTAAAAATTTAAATCGGGATTTGCCTGAATTTAAGCTTGGGTCTTGTATTATGTTTGGGTAAAAAAAAATCTTTTTTTAGTTACATTTTCTTCATAGGTTTCCCATTTTTGGGAAACACCATAATTTCCCGTTTGGAAAAAAATTTTTGGGGAAACATTTCTTTAAAAATTTTCGGTAATGTAGGGGAGAGGTGGGAGGCCAAATCAAAATTTCGTTTTCCCCTTTTAAAAAAATAAGAGGGAAATTTATAAAAATTTGTTTTAAAAAGCGGGAAAAATTTTCCCTGCGAATACCAATTTTTACTTCCCCTCTGGTGTTATTTGCTTCAAATCTAAAGCGGGCTGAAAATCTCATTTTTATTTTTTTACGAATTTCATTTTTAAAAACCATATGGGGGGTTCCACCCCCCGCTTTTACATTATCTTTTGAAAATTTTTCCCCGATGTTTTTTTACGAAATTAAAAAGGGTTTTTTTATGTCCAAAACCCCCCGGCTTTTTTTGCTACTTTTAAATCTGGAATTTTCATACGGTTTACAAAAAAATTTGGAGTAAAGGTTAACATTTTAAAGAACAAATTTTATATGGATGCTGTCCATCCCCAGTTTTTCTGTATTTTTTAAATGGTTAAATTTTTATGTGAAATTTAAAACGGGTTAATGAATTTTGTGATAGAATGTTCTACAGTTATTATAAATCGGGAAATTTTTAAAATAAAAAGGGAGCAATAAAAT
>NW_026853721.1:0-56123 GCF_026571515.1 Ruditapes philippinarum | reverse complement strand
ACAATAATCCGTAATGACCTTTTTCTAGTAGTTCGCTTCTTTCTTTAGCCATTGAACCAACATCGATCTTGTGTTCCAACAAAGTCTGCATGATTGCATTTTATACTTCCCGACGGGAGAGCATATAGTCTTCACCTTGTCCGTCCGTCATTCCGTTCGTCTGTCACACTCGTCTATCCGGGAAAGTATTAAAGAAATTGAATTTCAACTTCAAACAGTGACAGCGACCATTGAGAGAAATTTTAGTGCTTAAAATTTATAATGATACCTTGCTAACTTTCATTACATCTCTTCAGTTAAAAATACTTGTCCGGAGAATGACTTCTTAACAATTAATGGTATCACATTGAAACTACACATTATAAAGAGAACATACAGTGACAAAGGACCATAACTCTACCTTATTTTCTACCTTAAAGTTTTGAATTATCTACGTTTATGATACTTATAACTATAAAAATAATGCTTGTCCGGAGTATAACTTCTACAGAGAATATATTTATTAGATTTTCTCTAAGCTAGTAACACTAAATCAAATTTTAATATTTTATAAACACCCGTACACACTGAAATTACTAAATATAAATTTAAATGGTCATTTTCTAGTTTTCTGCGTGATTATTTTCTGTCATTTAGAAAATTCCGGCGTATTTGTGAAAGACATGATAATAGGATTGCCAATGTTTTGTAATGATTGTTTTTCAAGCTTTTATTAAATAGAAGAATGCATTCTGTCAAAAGAGATAAAATAAGAATCCCTAAAGAAAGTCCAACACGGTAAAATTGAAAATGTTGCAGGCTCGGTTTGATTGGGCCTGTTCATGAACGGTACGGGAAAGTGCAAACTACCGTCCACGCCCCACTGGTACAATTAATTCAGAATTTTAAAACATCTGCAGATGTCAACACTTACTGATTATTTTTCATTATGCCACGTAAAAAATCCTCCAAAAAACCAGTGAAGGATTTAATTTTATAAATATTCCTGAAAGAACGAAAACCATGTGGCAATTACTTTTATAACCTTAGATTCACAACATAAGATAATTACAAATAATTTCTTATGATTAAAAAAAAATAAAGACCTTTTCCCAGTAACTTATTTAATAAATAAATAGATATGTATTATTTAACATGTATAAGCGCCACTGGGTCGTAAAATATTAATTAACAGGGTGTATATGTTGTATATACAAGCGGCACTTGGCTGTGATATCATAAATCACCAGGGTGGATATTTTAGAGTAATAACATTATATCAGATTACGTCACTTTTGTTAGTTGTTAAAATATCTATGGTCCGTATTTGGTTATGGATCATCCTAGGGACATTATTGGTCATGTCTTACAGATTTGATACTACAGAATGACTACCAACTGGCACAGCAAAAATACGTAAAATTATAATTCAGTTAATAACGAATTTCTGTGTACGTGTTTCACAACTTGTTTTTATAGTAATTTTAAAACAAATATGTTATAAGCAGAGTATGAATTAATTAAAAGTATCAAGTTGAAAATATCACTTTACAAGCTTTAATCTATTGGCGTGATGTACGATTTTTTTTGAGAGTGCATAGTATACAGTCATGTACATTCAAAAGCATTTTTAATTTTATGCCTGAATATTTGTTATCAGTAAAAATTGTTCCACTGTATAATGTTTTTCTCCTTACTGACTGTTAGTAATATCATAATATACATAGCAAGCAATGTGAACAACCTTATGCAGTGGAACAATTTTGATAGAAAACGTCATCATCATGTTTTGCGTATATTTATTGTTGACGTCAACGACGTCATTTCCTGTATGCATAACATTGTGTAAGATAAGAAGATAAATATGTGATTTATAAAAATAAACAGAAACTTCTTGTAAAAGAGGGGCTTAACACGTTGGAGATTGAAATGTTTGTGTAGTAGATAATTATTGTTTCCAGAATGATTACCTTTATACAGAATTGAAATACTATCTTTATATACTATTATATCTATGTACAAAGCTCGACAGCAATGTGTAGGCTTGAATGCTAGGCTAAACGGCAAGTCCTATCATTTTTGGAAATGCTTAAACTTGTTAAGCCTAAATATATTGCCCCTGGCGTGGGTTCGATCCCAGGGAGATGATTTGGAAGTTTTGCGCGGAGGAAAGTAGTCGAGCACTGGTGTAACTCTCCAGGAACGATTGTTAGGAAACTACCCGCCTATATGACTGAAATACTGTTGAGATAAGGCGTAAAATGAAACAAACAAACAAACAAACAAACAAATATATTGCCCTGCCTTGATTTTCATCATTTACGGGAAGTAACTACGCGAGCTTTCTATTTAACAAGTACACATTGAATTATTTCCCTTCTGGAAAGAGTAATTTTACACATGCCATTGAAGGTGTAAACAAATAATAAACTTTATGGTACTGCAAATATATCTGAATGGAATGATAAATACAAACCAAATTTCTTTTCTATTTCATATAATTTATATGAATTGTATGAATACCAAGGAAATCATCATTGAAACTCACCCACATGGTAATGCACAATTCAGATAAAAAGTACAAAGAAAAATATACAATCAGTGATTTGGATAGATGATTGGAAAATCCCAACCCTAGGGTGATCGGTTCAGTCGGAAATAAGCCTTGGTGACATAAGAAAAACATGCATGAATGTTAACCATACAAAATGTCAGTGTAAATGTTTATGAAGAATTTTGTCTATCTCAAACATAATTGAGCCGTGTCATGACAAAACCAACATAATGGGTTTGCGACCAGCATGGATCCAGACCAGCCTGCGCATCCGCGCAGTCTGATCAGGATCCATGCTGTTCACTGTCAGTTTCTCCACTTTTAATAAAGTTGGTAAGCGAACAGCATGGATCCTGATCAGACTGCGCTGATGCGCAGGCTGGTCTGGATCCATGCTGGTCGCAAATCCATTATGTTGGTTTTGTCATGACGCGGCTCAATTAATTAATACATGAAGCGTTATTTTAGTACATACTGTCAAGTTTATAAGTTTCAAAATACATTATGTAAATGTTGCATTTGTTATAGTACCACATTTATTTTGTACATGGGATTATTAAAAATAAATTGTTAAAATTATAAGAATGCTTATTTGTTTACCCTACTAATGAGCTTAATAATGAAACAAAAATCATATTGCAAAAAGTTTTGAATAAGGTTAAATCATGGTGAGATAAGGTTGGATTATGATCAGATAATGGTCAGAAAAGGTTGGATTATGGTCAGATAATGGTCAGAAAAGGTTGGATTATGTCAAAAAATGGTCAGATAAGGTTTGATTATGATCAGATAATGGTCAGAAAAGGTTGGATTATGGTCAGGTAATGGTCAGAAAAGGTTGGATTATGTCCAAATAATGGTCAGAAAAGGTTGGATTTATGGTCAGATAAGGTTGGATAAAGGTCATTTTATGACGTTGTATAGACGTCGGTTTCTGACGTCTAAAAAACTTTCAAATCCAACCTTCTGCCAATGTTTACCCAACGTCAGGGTCTAACGTTAGTAAAACGTTTGTACAACGCCTTTTGTGTACGTTTGTGCATTCTATTATTCAAAAAAGCCATATTCGGTAAGAATTGCATAGATTTCAACGAATTTCTGCATTGAAACTATTTTACTAAAAGATAAGCGAAGTATATCTTTAAATGAGCAAATAAATCATCGTCAGATAACAATGATTGTTCTTTTCGTAAAATTCTGTAAATGCGTAATGGGCAAAGGAAATACGTTGCATTCCTCGTTACGAGGTTACATTTTACGTTTTTTGTTTGTTTGTTGTTGTTGTTTTTTTGTTTTTTTTTGGTGTTTTTTTTTTTGGGGGGGGGGGGGTAATTTTTCACAAACTCCTGTAGTCATACAAGCTTATTTCGCTTCACGACACGCTGTCTAATATTAAGGTGTTACACGATTAATATTAGACTTACACATTAATATTTACCTGTACCTGTACTGTATTAAAACTACAGTACGGTCAGAACAAAGGAATGACGTCATAGTAGTAATTTAATCTGAAATCTGGACGCGGACGCCGACGCCGGGGCGAGTAGGACAGCTATCCATATACTTCGTATAGTCGAGCTAAAAAAAGGTGTCTCTACCCAATCAGAGTTTTCGAATCGTAGTTTTTTAAACGATACAGCACAAATTAACAGAAAGTAAGCAGCATGTAGTCGTATCATTTATCTATCGAACCAAGGTAATCATTTTTATCTCTTTTATACTTTACGAGTACTGACCACCGAAAGAAAAGAAAACTACATATTCACGCGTGGTCGACATCGACCACGAATTCGATCATTCCGAAAAAATAAAACGACCAAAGATGGTTGCGTTTTGATTTTACCGGGACAATAGCCTGAAGATGCTAGTGACTTTATTTATTTATGACTTTGGATGTTTTCTGCTATCAAACACATATTTTGTGAACATCAAATCAGCCATACCCGTATGGTATTAAATACTTAATTACTTGGCATATACAATTCTGTCTACATATTTTTTGTTTGTTTGTGAAGGTTTATGTTTCTTACTCATATTAAGTTTAAGGGTCATATATGCTGGTATAAAATATGCACGAGAAGGTACAAAAATAATGATTTAAGGTTTTACATCACCATTTACAATATAATATAAACAGGAGATTGAATTAATGAAATATCTGTTGGTATTTTGCCCGTAATATACATAACAACCTTGGTTAAGGTAGATAGGCATGCAACGATCCCATAGTAGTGAAAATCACAGGCAGATTATCGGACCTGGGATAAAAATTGAAATATGAGCCCCTTAAAATATACTAAAAGTTAATAACGTATGTTTGCATGAATGACTATCATATAACAGGTGTATTTTTATCATAAGAGTAACAGTAGATCTAATTTAAATTTTTCCTTCTTCCACACACTAATATATACTGGTATACCCATATATATTGTTGTTACCAATATCTCATTTCACATACTTCTAATGTTACTGCTAAATGATCCATATATCATTGTTAAATTTTTATTTTGTCTCACTTTTATAACTTCAGGGAAATGTATTCACTTTCATATCTGTATAAAGTAAAAAGTCAAACTGCTATAAATGATAAAAAGCAAACAGCAACTTTCGACTGTCTTCACAAAGACATAATATATAAAAGATCACGAAAAACGTTCAAGGGTTACGCAAAACGCTCCGTTATCAAACGTAATCCAATTATAAAATAAAGAATCTCTAAAGGTTCAAAACGGCAAAATTAAAAAAAATTGCAGGCTCGGTTTGATTGAGCCTGTTCATCGACGATACTGTTAGGTGCTAACTACCGCCCAATTCCCCTAGCACCGGCTTTAGCAGAATGCAACATTCAAACATGAAATGGCAAAATTTTGAATATTTAAACATATGCAGATGTGTTCATACGCGGTTTCCATGGAACCTTCAATTTGACACTTCCGTGCTATTCCATGAAAAGCGACGTATGGTCTCAAAGTAATAGAAAGCGTGTGCCCTAAACGAGAAAACAATGATCGGAACTAAACAAAATGGAATTCTGAAAGGGGATCAGAGGTTATGAAGCCTGCATATCACAGATAAGACGTCAAAAGACAAAGTTAACAAGCAATTATCATAGTATTGCAAGCAATCTATAAGTCCCCTACCGGTTAGAACCCCAGCAACATTTTGAAGGGCAATTGGCCATTCTCTAATGTTTCAATTTTTCTCTTTTTTTAGAGAATTTGTTGGAAAAGTTCTTGAAAAGTGATCACAGGAAACAGTTTTTATGAACAGACAGACTGAAGGACACTCTAAAGTTCTTTCTTCAAACATCCATGTTACCAAAATATAACATTTTTAAAAGCAAAATTCATAAAGAGGAGACAACTCTTGAAATTAAGATCCAAGATGTCATACATGATGCGAGTGTAACAAAGAAGAACTAGTAATGAAGCTGTTCATAACAAATGTTTATTTTGAATTTGAAGTAAAAGAAAGTTAAAAATAAGAATAAGAAAAATTTAAGTTTAAGTAATAGAAATGGCACCGAAACACGAGGCTATCTGATTTGTACGAGGGGGCGTAGCCCCCGAGTATAAATCAGATTACCGAGTGTTTTGGTGTTCTTTCTCTTTTGTATCATAGTCAAACATAAAAACACGTTCCCTGTTGTCACAATTTTAAACCCCGGGAAAAAGTAACCAATGATCGAGCATCTGAATATGATATTTCTGCCGCTTTCCCTTTCTCTGCCGTGACAATATGTAAACCCCAGCAAAAATGAGCCAATCAACGGGCATGATCTGGAGTGCGGGTAACTGATACCTGCACTCCAGTTACCGCACTGTGCATGTATATGTATACGATTTAACTCTGACACTTTTTCAACAGAAAGGTTCCCAAACTATGATACAAGGAGGAGATATTTCTGGAAATAAGGATGCTAGATTTATAAACCTTGTCATATTATTATGATGTGGGAGTTTGAAGTTAATCCTATAAGTAATGAAGAAGTTGGATTAAAATTTTCTCGAAACAATTCAAAGTTCAATGGAAAATAATTCTGGAAATAGTATTGCTAGAGTATTGAACCTCACAAATGATTTAAATGATAATAAGAAACATATATATGAAGTTTGAGGAAGATGCATAAAAAAATAAAGAAGTTATTAAAAAAAACAACATTTTTTTTTCATTTAAGTTCAAGGGAGGCAATTCTGATAATTTTTGTGCTATAGTCAAGTGAAAAATTAAGTATGAAAAATAACAAAGGCCAATAACTGAAAAATAATGCAGGGTAGGTTATCATTCTTGTGTGCTGCATCCCTGCTCAGTAAAATCTATCCACCTATAAAGTTTCAAGTTGATACCTCAAATACTTTTTGAGATAAGCTCCGGACAAAATAGTATGAAAAATAACAAAAGGCAATAACTCAAAAATTATTTAGCGAAGAGTTATCATTATTGCGCACAACATTCCTCCTCAATAAGATCTATCCACCTATGACAATTCATGTTGACATCTCAAACACTATTGACTAATGCTCCACTCAAGTGAAAAATTAAGTTTGAAAAATAACAAAAGGCAATAACTCAAAAATTATGAAAGGCAGAGTTATTATTCTTGTGCACTGCACTCCTCCTCAATCAGAGACATCCACCTATGAAGTTTCAAGTTGATACCTCAAATACTTTTGAGATAAGCTCCGGACAAAATAATTAAAAAGAACAAAGGCAATAACTCAAAAATTGTATATGAAAGAGTTATCATTCTTGTACACAGCTGTCCTCCTCAATAAGATCTATCCACCTATGACATTTCATGTTGACATCTTAAACACATTTTGAGTAATGCTCCACTCAGGTGAAAAATTAAGTATGAAAAATAACAAAGGGCAATACCTCAAAAATTATATAGCGAAGAGTTATCATTCTTGCGCACAGCATTCCTTCTTAATAAGATCTATCCACCTATGACATTTCATGTTGACATCTCAAACACTTTTGAGTTATGCTCCACTCAGGTGAAAAATTAAATATGAAAAATAACAAAGGGCAATAACTCAAAAATTATGAAAGGCAGAGTTTTCATTCTTGAACACTGCACACCTCCTGAGTGAGATCTATGCATCTATGAAGTTTCATGTTGATATCTCAAAGGCTTTTTGAGTTATGCTCTGGACAAAAATTAAGTATGATAAATAACAAAGGGCAATAACTAAAAAATTATGCAGGATAGAGTTATAATTCTTTTGCACTGCACTCCGTCTATCCGCCTATGACGTTTCAAGTTGATACCTCAAATACTTTTTGAGATATGCTCCGGACAAAAATGTCGGACGGACAGACGGACAGAAGGTCAGACGGACGAAGACTATTTCGGCGGGGGATAATAATCAGTTTATGCACACACATAGTTAACCGTTAACGATGTAGAAATAATTTTTCTCTTCTTTGTTTAAATAGGTTCCTCACATTAAATATTGAATTGAATACAAAGTGTGCCAGTCAATTAAAATTTGAGAATTCAATTTTGATTAATGTAATATAGAAGGTTAAAAATTGTATATGAATAACTAACATGGGTGTCTGTGCCGAGTGGTTTAGGGCATTGACATCAAACCACTTGCGCCTTAACTCTGGAGGTTGAAATCCCGCCAGTGCCTTTAGAATTATTTCATGTGCGAAAGTCCAGCTAGCTTACGAAACGTTGGTGGTGAAATAATGCATAGAGCTGAGGGGAGGGTAAAGCTGGAAATTCGCCATATGACCTGTACAGTGCTAGTGCGTCGTAAAATACTACAAAACAAAAGAGTAACTATCTAATCAAAATATCTATTTCAATATCATTTACGAAAAAGTCCTTGCAATATTCCGTGATTATAACTTAACTTAGTATTACGTTTCGCCTTCTTGTATTGAGTTACATTAAAGTAAAAACACGTCCTATATGTTAATACTAAATGTTTAAAATTTTAAAATTTTATTTCGATATCATTTTAGGTACAACTACGCACAAATATTTGAAATAATACATTCATTATCAGCGACATTACTATACTATTATATCAACGAAGAAAATGTTACAGCTATCAATGAGTGGGGTTGAATGATTTACAACCCGTTCTAGATCTAGCGTCTTAGCACGACTACCTACCGGTTAATGACGTGCCTATTCATAGGTAGATTCCGGATGTAGGTATGTGTGGAAAGACAAACGAATTGATCACAAAATTAAAAATATTTATAACTGTTAGATCTAATTGAATAGTAATAATAATATCTAAATAAGTTGTTTATTCATTCAAAACTAAAACGTTTTCTTCATATATTCAAATATTGCTTTTATTAATAATAATTATCAGAGTTATCAGTACTTAGTAATGTACTATTCACATCCAAAATTTATATTTCAGGGTCTCGTCTTAAGAGCCAAATAATCCCCAAAAAGACCACCATGAAAAAACCTACAATTTGTACAAAACTAACATTATGCTGATGTATCTGGTGTAAGGACTCTCTGCGAATTTCATGATACATCTGGTACACAAAATCTTCCAGTTTTTCTCGGAATGTCGGTGCTGGCATTTTAGGAGTTCCAGGTTCCACAATCTTCTTCAAGAACTTCAGAGCTTTAGTAGGAATTGTTGACTCAGTAAATTCGACATCGTCTGTAAGGTTGATCCAAGGCAGCATATTATATTTTGTAGAACCGACGCTGCAAAATGCTTTAGCAATTTCCTGTTTCTTTTGCTCAAACTTTTCGTTGTTAATAAATTTCCCCTCGCTAGTACTAACTGAATGAACATCTGACTCTTTGACCAGATCGTACTTTGTCACCAATACGAAAACCTGACAAGGGTCTACAAAGGAAATAGATGAAAATTCAAGAAAATGCACGGTATATGATAATATATATTATATTATCTAAACATCTGCAATACTATTGGTTTAAACAGCAGTCAATAAAAAAATGTCAGTCATAATTACTGGTTGTTGAATCATATTCAATGACTTATCGTTTTCAATGGCTGTATCACCGTGTACATCGTGTATATCTAGTAACGCAGAAATATGTAAATAACACAGAAATTGTACGAAAGAACCGTCGTCGTGTATTTAAATCAATTCCGCGTCTTTAATAGACAATGAGAAATATAAGGATTATTTCTGCGATCATTATATTCTTTAACCGTAATGTTTTTGAGAAAAATAATTAACTTCTGCTCATGACTCAGGTCTTGAGCTAAAGAAACAAGAATATACATTTATACAAACCATGTTCCTACAATTTGAAATAGAACATTTTGAAAATATCAAAAACGTTTAGGATTTTTACATGATATAAGAAAGGGAGGAAATTATAAACAAGGACATATTTACACTTCCTAACAAGCGTGACAGGATCGTACATCATAAGAACCTCATTTAAGCCTTGGATCATATTGCCAGGTATAACATCTATGCATCCCTGTAAGAATACGATTTTTGAGACCTTCCAGGCCGGTTGTGGCTTAAACATTTCTTTCATGTTCCCTGTGCCACGTCGTGTTTGTTCTTGCACTACCGCATCCATGCATGTTCCTGGTCGAATGTAACCTTATAAAATTGACATATTATAAATGTGTTAAAAGTTGTGCCATATTTGAATATAATCTCATAGACGAAATTATTATGTTTTGCATCTGAACTCTCTTATTGAAACTCTCGTTCTTTTTAATATTTGTCTTTTATTTAAAGTAACATTAAATAAATATGTAAAAATATTTTCCCTTCGGCCTAAATCCAAGCATTCTACAGTTTCATTAACCTTTTTAACAGTATTGTTGTAAATCTCATCAAAACTTGTTCATAAATTACGATTTTTAACGGAAAACCCCACGGTAACACTAAAGTTCGTATACGAATTTTAACATGCAAATGAAGACTATAGTCAGCTTGTGTATTCGCTACGTCACAGTGTTATAGCTGCTATCCGGAACACAGCAAATATAAAATTTTCATGTAACCGTTTTAGCTTCACGGTGCATTAGGCATACCATAACAAAATTGAATTTGTATGAACACATCCGTTACAAATGCGGAAATATACCGTTAAATTAGGACTGCTACTTGCAGTCATGTTTGTTGATATAATATTGATGTACGGATGATCCGACGGCGGAGTTTCTCATGCAAACAGAAATTGAACTTCCGATTTCGCCACAATGAGGTTGCAGATTTTTGTGCATATAAAACTCATTTTGGTTGTCTGGGCACCAAAATAAGATACTGTATGGAGTCGATATGAAACCCCTTCTATTAATGAAATGTTGCTATTTCTGTTATTATGAAATTTATTAAATGTAGCTTTAAGGAGGTGGAACATTTCTCTTATTGGTAAAAACAACACTGGTTTTCTTTTTTGAAAATGATTTTTGTTTTCCAGATCAGTTTTACATAAAAAGCAACAAACATATGCACAATATCTTAAGTGGAATTGTAAACATACGCACAATATCTTAAGTGGAATTGTAAACATACGCACAATATCTTAAGTGGAATTGTAAACATATTTGCACTATCAGTGTAGGGAGATCGTAAGTGTACTTGTATTTGTATTTTCAGTTCAAGTGAATTGTAAAAACATACTTACAGGTTGGAGGGTGTGACATATTTGTATAGGGTTGGATGTAAACAATTGTATAGTAAGTAAACATATTTGTTACACGTATTTGTATAGTCAGTATAGGGGAGTTGTAAACATATTTTTATTATCAGCATTTTGAAATTTGTTTATTAGTATAGGGGGCTGTAAACTTTTTATTAACAGTATAGGTTGATTGTAAACATAAATGTATAGTGAGGAAGGGGGTGACATTTTTCTATTATCAGTATAGGGGGATTGCTTATATTATTATTATTATTATTATTATTATTATTATTATTATTTTTATAATTATTATTATCAGTATAAGGAGTTGTAAACAAATTCAAATTACAAGGATGGGTCGACACATCTATACACTTAAAGATTATTTTGGCATTTATTATGCGATAAATCAAACTCGACTGTTACGTCCTCGAGAAAAACCTTCGGATGTCGCCTCAAGTCTTGACAGTCTCGTCGCTATACTGTAACTTTATATCCCTACCAAATCTATATTTTTTTTACCTGTAAATTTCAGATCTCTGTTATCACTGTCATCGGCAATACGTTGTCGTATAATGACAAGAAAATTTTGTAAGGCACATGTTTATAACATAAAAAACACCATGTATATGTCAGTGTTCATCCGGGTTGTTCTACAGAAATTAGAAATTTCGAGGGGAGCGATAGCGACCGGAGAATGTTTCTAATTTCTGTAGAACAGCTATTGGGCTATAGCGGTCAGTGTAATTATTTCGAAGAGAATTTTAGTTTAATCACATCTTACTACTCACATCTCACGAAAACATTTATCGAAGATTAATATATTGTGTGCGTTGACCGAATAATCAGTATGCAATTGACAGGTTAATGAAATCAAACAATAATATCTGATATGATTTATACATGTATACACTAAATGTCACGTGTTAACACGAGGTCACGAAACGTATTTTCCGAAACCATTATGTACTTACAAAAAAAAAACTTTAATAGACACAAGTGGCTTTCATCTCAATTAAAAATTAATTTAAACATTTCCTACAGTCGTAACAAAAAATATGAATTGACTTTTTGTATTGCTTTTTACTTTTACACGTGCAGTATTGTTTTCGCCAAGACGTAGATTTAAATCTGAACTGCATGTATATCCTTTATCAATAAGTAGGTGGACGTTATGACGTCATTTTTATTAATTAATATTCAAAAGCGGCCCAGGAAAGCGCATGTGTAAATTTATGCAAATTACTATTTTTACAAACGCGGTTCAATGAAGCACTGTGAAAATAGAAGTGGACTATGAACGGTATTCGATAAAGTATCGACTTTTGTTCTTCTATGAAATTCAACGCACAGAATTTTTAAGAAATACAGCGCTGTCATTGGATGACAAATAAAGTTGGACACTAAGTGTTGCAATTTGTTTGACGTCAGACTACGAATACTCATAACTTTAGTTGCCTTAAGGGATTTTATCAACTTAGTGTCCAACTTTATTTGTCATCCAATGAAAACGCTGTATTTCTTAAAAATTATGTGAAATTATGAAAATACGTTTCGTGATCTCGTGTAGACACATGACATTTATAACTCATATCAGATAATAGCTACTGAGTATCAATTGTCTAACTCATTAAACATGTTTGTTGAAAATAAATGTTTCCGTATCGAGCAAATAAAAACTCAGCCATATTATGCCGTCCTCCATATTCCCAACTGAAACGCAACTTCATGCGTAGTGACGTAAATCATGCGTATTTATAAGATCAAATTTTAACCCACCATTCAGGTAATTGTTTAATTAAGCAGACTGGTAGTGACGTAATAAAGTGAATATTAATGAGGCCAAATAGAGTTTGACACTAAATATGTAAGTATTTATCCGTAACTGTTCTACAGAAATTAAAAACATTCTCCGGACGCTATCGCTCCCGTCGAAGTTTCTAATTTCTGTAGAACAGCACGGATGAACACTAAAGGCCTCAACAGACGGTAGGATTTTGAAGTACAACACCAATTAAAACTAAGATGTACAGGCAAATCTTAACGTGTGAAGGCTACTATTTCTTGAATTCGGAAACCTTCAGTCTAGATGTAAGGGATAGGACATATTCTATTTTGAAAATCTTGTCGTACATATATCTACAGACCTCCGACAATGACAAGTAACAGATTACCAAATTATCTCCTGATAATGGGTGTAATGAATGAAATTCCAGAACAATTAGGGCTAAAAGGTAAACATAGTAGTAAGATGGGGTAATAGTGATGTTGAAAAACTCTTCAGGAGACCCAAAGTTGTGGTATGTTCGAATCCCAAATTATTCCGAAAATGGATTAGTGGAGGGGAGGTAGTTTATAGGCGGCCGGATAGCTTAGTCAGTAGAGCCGCAGTACTAGTACGGTATTCCGAGGGTCCCAGGTTTGAATCTCGGTCAGGCTTCCAGGTCTCGACATTAACTTTTTCAGCAGGTGGTTTGCCGGACCACTGGATCCAAAATTCAGGTGGTCCTTTCTGAACCCAGGTGGTCCATCATCATTTGTTTTTAAGGAAACTTCAGATTTAGAAGAACTACACTTAAAATTGGTGACAGAGACATATTTATTATTAGATTTATAACAACTGAAGAAAACATGTATATTTTCTATCTTAGTAAGTCGTTGTAATCCTATTTAGTATTTATTATCTCATTGAAAGATACATGACAGTACTCATACTTCGGTTAAGTGACTTCTTCCGCAACTCAAGTTAGGGAATAGTGAAACCATTTGTGAATGACTTATTTCCTTACTGTTATTCAAATACTCATTGCTGTTTCCTGGTACATCTGATAAGAATAATAATTGCTTTTTATAGATTAACATTTTTAATTAAACTATTAAGTTATTATTTTCTTGTCTTTGAAACAATGAAATATTAATGATAAACAGAAAAAAATCCTACATTATAATTGAGCTTATCTTCCTCACAGATTTATTATACATGCTTGTTTGTTGAAATTTATTTATTTTTGACAAAGTATTTATAACCTTTTAAAGTACTTTAAACAAGAAAAAATGGATCTCTGATCGTTTAAAAAAGTAGCCAAAGATTACTAGATATTTAATTTTTCCTTTGCCTTTGTTTGCACCATTATTCATGTGTTTATCCGATATCCCATAGTGATAAAATGTTATAAATTCAATGCAGTACTAGAGACATTTGAATGAATTTTATACTTTAATTATTAAAATAATTTTCTACTTTTTTAACTACACTGTTAGCGAGTTAATAAAAGGTTATGGATGTCTTAAGATCTTTTTGAACTTATGAGATGAATGAACATATACCTGTACATCGGAGAAATGGTTTTAAACAACAATTATAGAACACGTTTTCCGACCAAATAACCATTCTCCTAGATGAGCCCTGCACCATTTGGAAAATTCAAGTGGTCTAACGGACCAGTTGCCTGTAAAATTAGGTGGTCCTTGCCAAAATGAGGTGGTCTCGGACCAATGGACCACCGCTAATGTCGAGGCCTGGGCTTCACATTAAAAAAAATTTTTTTTTTAATGGAGGTGTTTCAATCATTACTCATGGCAAAAAAAAAATTAGTGAGTAAAGTATTTAAAGGATCAATGTAAAGGAATCCTTTTTAGGGAAACCTCAGATGATTTCTACAGTGTAGAATTACCGTCTGAATGCAAGTGTTGTATTGCATCTTATCTCTAATTAGTGCTGTACAACTAAATCCTACCGTCTGTTGAGGCCTTAACATATACATAATTTTGTCTTATCAGCATAGTTTGAATGTCAATATGTATGTCTTATTAGTATGTTAGTATGGAGGGGTTGGTTTTAAACGTATACTAGTTTCTTGTTTTATTTAAACTTTTGGTACATAATTATATAAAGATAAGATTCAATGCAAACATCATATATAAGTAGCAGCATAAACACGCTTAGTTTAAGAAAAACGAATCCAATAACACAATGTTTTTCTAGACCCTCTACGCTAACTTACCCCCGACAAGAAGTTCGATAATTTCACGCATTTCAGGTGTGTTCTCGTCGCCAAGGCCTGCACAATCAAGAATATGTGGTAACTTTGACAACACGGCTGACATCTTTTGTCTTTTATTTTTGTCAGTTATTCTGTGTAATTTCACGCCACAATTTTCGTATCTACATCAAACATATAACATCTATTAGTATACGTCCTGTGTTGAGGATCGAATTTATTTATCCGTCCAAAGGGCACCTAGTTGCTTTTAATGCAGTACAGTGGTACCTGAGAGACTGACATTCCGATCCGAACTGCAAACAAGTGTCAGTTATAATACTTAATTATGCATACTATATTCTACCATTTTTAGATAGTTGACCTTTTATAATTTGTTTTCATGGAAATTAGTGACATTTCATCAACAACGACAGAAAGATATTTACCTTAATAAATCAAGAGTAACGGATTGTGTTTCACCACTTCCCTGTTTCGCGATTGCATAGTACCTGCCAGTGAGAACCCCATATAAGGTATTGACTAACGAGCTTTTACCAGCACCGCTGCTTCCTAACAACAATATCACTTCCGGCGACTCGAAGTCTGGATTATTCAGCAACTCTATAATCTCATTAATTAATGCCTTATTTTCGTTCTCGCTTGACATAATTGCACGATATTGATAACCTTGACACGCCTCAAGTAACCCTGTAATTTGACAAAACTTAGTAACAAGTGATGATTATTAATAATAACAAATTTAATGAAAATAATAATAATAACAACAACACTAATAGATGGTTAATGCACAGTGTTTCAGAAAGCCCGTTCCCGCAGAGTTAGAAACACAGAAATCTTAAATGTAAACATATAAATCGTTGAAATCTCCTACCTTTATTTCAAGTCCCTTTAATGTATTTTATATTGAAGCCAATGTAAACTGATCACTATCTCCAACCTTTATTTGGTATTGGAGTCAAGGTCGATATGAATGTAAACTGATCACTCTTGTGAGTATTGTACAACTTGTTTATCTTGAACAACTAGTGACAATATAATACAAATTATCTATACCTTTATTACTTAATTGTAATCTGATACTAAGGTGACACAATCAGTTAATTAATATAGAAGATATGTTTTTTGTGTGAACAATGAAATTTTATTTGATCGAGTCAGTTTCAAAGCAGATTTTTAACGAGTGTTGTAGCCACGAGAAAGAGAGAGAGGCGGGAGAGACAGAGGGGAGAGGGGGAAAAGAGGGAAAGAGAAAGGGGAGAGGGAAAGAGAGAGAAAGAGGGTGTGAGCGAGAGGAGAGAGAGAGAGAGAGAGAGAGAGAGAGACAGACAGACAGACAGACAGACAGACAAACAGACAACAACAACAACAGCAACAACAACACATCTTTTTTGCTTATATACGGGTTTATATTACATTTTTTTAAATATTAACTAGAGTATTTCAATCTGTTTTCCCCATCGCAAGCCTAAATAACAGACGACTTTCTCATAAATACATCAAGAATACAGTTACTTAAAACAAAAAAGTTCAATAAGAGCTGAATGTGATAAATACCAAATGCCTCCAGAAACAGCTTTATTTCTGATCAAGAACTGCGTCAAAGGCAAAACCGTATTTTATCTTACTTCAAAACGAAAAAAATGAAACTGAGAGGCTTTATAAGTGATGTTCTGTAAATGGTCAAGGACATTTTGATAATATTGAATGTAAACGTTCTGTTCGAGTTTAAAATAGAGAACAACAGAATCCCTAAAGAAATTAAGTCCAACACAACAAAATTGAAAATGTTGCAGGCTCGGTTTGATTGAGCCTGTTCATGGACGGTACTGGAAAGTGCAAGTTACCGTTCACGCCCCCTAGCAACGGCTTAAGCAGAATTCAACATTTAACACGAAATTGGTGAAATTTTGAATTTAGAAACATCCGCAGATGTGTTCATACGGTGGTTATCATGGAACCTTCAATGTGACACAGTAGTGCCATTCCATGAAAAGCGGCGTATGGTCCCCAAGTAAAAGAATGCTTTTGCCCTAAACGAGAAAACAATGGGCGGAACTAAATAAAATGGAATTTTGAAAGGGGATCTGAGGTTATGAAGCCTGCATATCATAGATAAGACGTCAAAAGACAAAATTAAAAAGCAGGCAACATATCCTAAGGGTGATTATACAGTGTTCAAGTAGGAATACTGGAACCACCTAAGTTGAAAACCAAAAACATCATTTAATTGCAAAGTTGACAGAAGCAAGAACTAAAAAGTTGCCTTAAAGATCGTTCTATGTTTTAAATCAGATGCTTCCAGATTGGTTACACAGTAGAGGTATGATGATAAATACTGCAAAATCAGTCATTTTATTTCTAATGAAATTTGAATAATATCTTAAATTGTAAATATTTTTACTTTTCTTAAAATCTTAGTACATATATCTCAATGTTGTATTTCTTATCTAGAGGCGTGCAACATTAATTCATATTCACTTCAGGCAGTAAGACCATCTTGTCGAACATTTCATTTTTTAAGTATCCAAATATTAATCAAATTTGTGCATTAAGTTTTACAGACTTCAAATTAATTTTCATAATTATCCTATAAAGTATAGGACAATTAAAGATGATTAAGGAATTACTTTAGTTGTTTCACATTAAGTTTTGTATAATGTGCTGTTATGTCCAAAAAAAAAAATTAATCCGTTCATAAATATCTATGTCAAACCATGATATTTATATAAACGTTTTAATTATGATACGTGCTATTTTGCATCAATCAAATTCACCAATGAATTATTGCCAATTTTATGACTTTGTAGGTCAAGGCCATTAAATGGTCAGTATCAAGTTCAACTTAACCTTCTTAAAGGTATTGTTCAGATGGTAGTAATGGCCAATTATTAAAACAATATAATTATCCATTTATTATTATTGATTTATAGCCAATTATAATCCATTTTAGAAAAATATAACCAATCAACCTTGATGGTCAAGGTGATTTATGGGTCAAGGTCAAATTCCTTAAGATTTGATGATTTCTTGTGATAAAAATGTATCTTCAAAGAAATTCACAAAAGAAGCTTGTTCAAAACTCAGAGGAACCTACTTAAGCATCGTGAACAGTGGTCTACTACCGGAAGGTCTTTATCTGTTGACATACAGAACTATATATGCATCTATAATTATACCAAAGGCTATGTATGGCTGTGAATTACTAAATAGTTATTCCAAAACTGATATGAACTTACTTGAACGCTCGCATAGATTTTGTATTAATAAAGTCAATATTGGGACTCAAAGGAAATACAAACACGAACTACAGTCTAGCTACAATAGATATGGACTCATGTGAAACTATAATAGACAGTAGAAAATTAAAATTATTTGGCCAGCTCTGTCGACTACCGACTCGATATATGGCTAAGACTGTCTTCTTGAATCGTCTCACTAGATATTTGAACTGCGACGAACAAATAATGCGGTTTATTCCGGATGTCTACAGAATTCTAGTGAAATACAACCTATTACATGTGTTACATGTGTTACAAACATACACCTCAACCGGAATATTTCCATCTAAATGTCAGTGGAAAAATGTGATGAAAAGATGTATAGCACTGCCTGCTAAATATGAAAGACTTAACGCCCTTTGAAACTTCGACCATCAGCTCCAGAGTTCCTTCCAAAGGTCAACAATCCATGTGCACTTTTCTCTCGTGAAATATATTCAAAAGATGTGCGGCTATGGCTTATGTCCCTTGTATCGGTCCTCGGGAACTTGCTGTCTAAACAATACATTTAGAGTTGTCCTCTGTGCAACGCCATGTGCTTCAATATCGTGGACCATGTTCTAAACTTTGTAGTAAAATGACAGATATTCGACAATCACTTTGGTCCTATATGTTTGAAACTATGGGGATTAATGCGTATGCAGAATGGATAATGTGTGCTCGAGAAACACGAATCAGCTTATAGCGTTGGCGTTTAATCAAGCGACTTGCCGTCAGAACATACTCTTAAAATTGCTCCATAACATGTTAACAAATACATTTACCCGATTTTCTGTGCTAATTTGGATCTGTGTAATGTATATTTTTGAACTTATTTGTTGGCATTTAACGCTATACTCGTATGCTAAGGTTACTTATACATGATTTTAGACAAACAATATTGTATTAGCATTTGTATCAAATACCTTATGTCATTTCAGAAGCCTATACTTTTTTCGATTCGACCAGCATAGGCTATCGTTTAATATGGCAGACCGATAGCATAAAATGTGCTTAACATAGACCAAATTCTTAAAGTAATTTCGTTTTCGGCTTTAAGATATTGAATCTATATAAGACATAATGTTGTATTTTAAAAGAAGTGCACGAATCTATATGAATAGAAACACAAATATTAATTAATATTTTCATGTCTACGTTTTTAAGAATAAGTTGTCCAATTAAGCCATAGTTATTTTGTGATACTGTTATGTACAATAACGTCTTCTTATCTTCACTTACTTTACTTTGCGATGTGTTCCTTGTTATTTAAGTTATTTTAAAATTCATCGTAAAATTTCTTACGGTGGCACAAAAGTGACATGTGTGTGTGTTTTTATTTATCTCGTGCGCACGAGATTCTATGTCGTGACCACGAGTTACTAAGTCGTGGCCACAAGATAATTAAGTCGTCGTCACGAGATACCATGTCGTGGCCACGAGTTAATAAGTCGTAGTCACGAGATAATTAAGTCGTGGCCACGAGTTACTAAGTCGTGGCAAGAGTTAATAAGCCGTTGCCACGAGTTAGTTAAGTCGTGGGAAAGAGATACTATGTCGTGGCCACGAGTCACTAAGTCGTGGCCACGAGATAGTTATAAGTCGGGGGAACGAGATACTATGTCGTGGCCACGAGTTGCTAAGTCGTGGCCACGAGATAGGAAAGTCGTGCGCTCGAGATAAATAACCAATCAGATTACACTTTTTATATGAATTTTCCTTATTGACTAGACATGTGCTATAGTACAAGTATGCCCCTACTTCACCTGCCTGTAAAAGTGTCTTTTATACAAGTTATTGATTTGTCAATGATTTTATATTTAGCGTCATTTTGTGACCGTGAGTTTTGATCCAATTGGCTCAAAATTATTAGGTGTCATCTACTGATCAGGTGCAATGATCTTTCTAGGTTATATAAACCATGGTTTATTCCTTCTCAATCATTCATCAGACAAGGATTTTACATGAAGTGTCATGTTTACCTTCACCCTTGAGCTCAAACATCCTTATAGGCTATCTACTGTCCATGGTTAATGTCCCTACCAAATAAAATAAGCCTTAAGTTATCGTATAAACAAGGTCAACAGACCGTTGTACGTACAAACCGACCAATTCTATAATAGAATTGTCCCCACAAAGGGCTAAACTTAGTCAAAATAATGTCTGATTTAAGGGCCTTAGAAGGTGACTTTCTAATATGAACCTAAAGACATGTATCAAGTTAAAATGAACAATTCAGTATTTTCAAAGATAAATGTTGCATGTAAAACTTTAAACAGAAATTGTTCAAAGTTTCAAAAATTCATAGTGTTATCTGATTGGTTAATTATCTCGTGCGCACGACTTAGTAACTCGTGGCCACGACAAAGTATCTCGTTCCCACGACTTAACTATCTCGTGGCCACGACTTAATAACTCATGGCAACGACATAGTACCTCGTGGCCGAGACATAGTAACTCGTGGCCATGACTAAATAACTCGTGGCTACGACATAGAATCTCGTGCGCACGAGATAAATAAAAACACTCACATGTCAACTTTGTGCCACCGTTAATTTCCTTTATTTTGTAAAAAATATTGCCACTGTAATTTGGTTTAAGTTTAACTGTTCTAGCGGGACTTTTACAAATTGATTATGCCCTAGCTGCATATTGAACAGAAAGCTTTTTATCAGAAGTTGAACCAAGTCTTACTTTAAAGATTTTATCAGCAAGAAAGATAGACATAAAGATTGGAAGTCTACTATTTAATCCTGCATCCTTTATATCTTTAAGAATACCATGTTTCCACGCTGTATCATAAGGTCTTTTCAAAATCAAAGAAAATTGAAGCCAAGTGCTGTTTATTTATAAAAGCTTCTCTAATAAAAGATTCGAGGTGAACATGATGATTGTGTGTATTATGTTGTTCACGGAAACATGACTGAAAGCAACATATTATTCCTTTAAAGCAGCTTGCCTCCAGATTTATGCTAATTTTAATGATTTTTAAAAGATATATCAAAAAGTAAGGTATTGTTTAGTGAATGTAACTCCTTTGAAAATAAGTATTAAAAGGGTGAATATAAGTCAAGGATTTGGTAGGTTCTGAATCTTTTTTTCTGTTAGCACAGCATGTCTCTTAGACAAATCAATCATCAAGCACATCACTAACTATAACCAGTTAACCACACTCTGAAAATACATAATTAACATATTTTACATGTTTTAAATAAATATTACATTTAAAATTCTTAAATTGCATAAATCAATCAATCAGTTTGAATAGAATGTGAGATTATTTGTTTATTTTTTAGTTGAGAAAAGAAATATATGATACTGCAATATGAAACTGATCCTTATAATAATCCAAAAATAAGACACAGAAACCATTTACTTTACTTATTAAATTCACTATCATAATTCAATTAAAAACAACATTAAGATAAACAATACTTAATGCTCTTGAAATCATCAAAAGCAATTTAATTTTTACATACCTTATTAATAATAATGATATTCCATAAATCACAAAAATTTAAAAACCATGAGGACAATGGACATGTCTCTTGCTCAACTGAACACAATAGTCACATGATCAAACTGGCGGGAAATCATAACCACTGACCCATAGAAAAACACTCTTCCAAGGTAAACAATTCTCTTAATGACAAATAATAAAGAATGACAGATTGTGTCCCACGAACAAAGAAAATAATTTTCACAATGCAAACAGCACTTACCATCCATGTAATTTACTCAAAAGAGGACAAAATATGCAAAATATGCAAACAATTACCTTAACTGTGTTAGTATCGCAGTAGAAATATAGTGAAAAATACTGCAAAATCTGTCTTAAATCTTATATAACATGGAAATTATTAATGAATCTTTTAATCTTTTCACTTTTCTTAACATCTCAGTACTTTTTCCTCAAGTTTGATTTTCTTGAAATAGTTGGTTCATCTCGAGGCATGCAGCTTTAAATTTCTTAATACTCTGACAGGGGATTATTTACCATTCTATCAAATGCTTTGCATAAGTAGCTTGTAAGTGAAATTGGATGGTAATTTGCAGGGTCAGTGCTATCCCTTTCAGGTTTAGGAATTGGGAAAAGCACAGCTCCTTTCAAACTTTAAGGAAATTCACCAGATAACGAAATGTTGTTAAATATCTTAAGACGCACGTAGGGCACAAAATGGCAGTAATTCAATAGATTGATGTGAAAGGTGTTAAAGAAATCGTAGTAAATGTCATCTGGACCTGCTGCTGTAGACTTTTGCTTTCTTGAACAAATCAAATAAATCTTTGATAGAAAAGAGAGAATTGTGAATTTTGTCAAATGCTGAAGTAAAATTTATTTGTTCTCCTACATCTTTAGAAACTTAATGCTGTAGAAACTCATTTGAAATAATTTTTTCGGAGAATAGATTTTGTTTTATTTTGCAAATGTTTTCTTTATTACCTCTTGTGTTTTGCATCTGCCCATTATTAAATTTCAATTGACTTGGTAGTGGGATATTTTTAAATTTACCGCTTATCTATCTAACTGCATCCCATACTTTCTTTATAGGGATATTTGCATTTATATCTGAAACATACGACATCCATGACTTGCGCTAAGATGATGAATTGATTTACTAGCTTTGGCTCGAAATATTTTATGATGTTTTAGGTTTTCGGATGTTGGACAATGCTCGAATTTTATAAATAGAATCTTTCTATTGATTTACGGCTTTCTAACATTCATCGTTGAACCATGGTTTCTATATATTAAAATACATTGTACGAACTTATTTTGGTGGCTGGAAAACTCTTGTAAGCAATCTGGTATAATGTTGAAGAAAAGGTATCAGCTATCTCATCAGAATTAAAATCAAAATCGGTCTGATGTTTAAACATCAGACTGCTGTAAGAAATCAATAAAATCTCCAATTGAATTCGACAAACTAGAAAATGATGTCACACGTACCAATGTAAAGGGATATGTTTTTTTTTGTGTTTTATCTAAATTTAAATATATAAAAATGAGAAATTGTACTTATATTTTATAAATTAATCTGCAATTGTGCCAAACATTAGTAGGATTTCAAATAATTATTTTCAATAACGTGATTCTGTTGGGACTGCACAGACGCAGCGTGTGCCATTACCCTTATTTGCATTAGGGTATGTTTACTCCACCCACTTTTTGTGTCGCCTCAGTAAGACAAAGAAAAGCCATAGGTGTAGCAAACTTTTGTAAAATGACAAAATATACCATAAACTAGTTTACTAATGATTGTTTGATATACTTGATGGCTCATTTGAAGAAACATTTAAAATGAAACTTAATTTTTGGTAATAAATTCGATTTTACATACATTTTTCAACTATAATATGGCTAAAAATGTGTCATAAAAATCAAATCCAATTTTCAACATCTTTTCTTTGAAATTACCAATAAAATCTATATTGTATTTTTTCCTTAAGTTTTCTTAATCCCAAGGTGACCTAAAGTAACAGTACAATGCATTTCTTGGAATATTTGTCATAAAACTTGTGCAATGTCTTGTGTTTCATTCATTATAAGTTTGTACTGATTAGAATTCCAGATAGAGACCTAGACTATTTTCTGTATTTAATCTAGTCAAGATGGAGACAATGTGACGACAGCAAATAGATCACATGTCCCATCTGGGTACTCAGTGACGTCGTTATATGACGTCACCTTACTGTTTCAAGGGTCATGTGACCTTTTCCTTTAAATACCCCAGATTTCCTCTTGAACTTTGTCAATTGTATTGTCCGCTTTGCAGACGTAACATCTACACAAAATGTCTTATAGAAAGTATACATCTCGAGAGGTAGTAGCCAGAATCATTTAATAAATATATTTCCCATATTGAAATAGCTGCTAGTATAATAAACGTATAAATTACAAGTATTTATAAACTTGTACAGAACCTTTATCAATGTAACTAAGGTAAACAAACCCAACTGGAGTGGTTTCCGGATATGTATCCATTTTGACTACATGTATTATTTATTTTGCTATTGACTGTGTTTACATGAATGCATGATGTTGATAATGGATAAATGAGATATTAAACTAACTACTGGCTTCCTCCTGATACAGCATACTCTGACTATTGAATATACAAGTGAAAATATAGTGATCTACCCGCTATATATAGGCCTTCTATTGAGCTATACATACAGAGAAGTATAAATTGTTACCCGGGGACTAGCAATCTCTCCCCGGTCCGGATGTAACTATATTAACTGGTTATCTGCTTTTTCCGTGTCCTGCTCCGTTTATGTTCTGTCCTGTGTCATACAACGTGCCTGTCAGTTAGACAAATGTTAACGGAAGAGGCCCTTCCATTAACCATATTTTCATTTCCTTTTCCTTGTACTCAAAGTAACCAAAGCATTGTATGATTATGGTATTGAATATTAATTATATACTATGTTCCAAATACAAAAAATATATATAGTCTATTTTAAAGTTTTGATGCGATGTGGTATCGCTATTTTGTTTTCTCTTAGTTATGCAAAAGAGATGCACATACGCATCAAATGTTTTTCATTTTTAGTCATGCTTTCTATTTGCATTTCAAAAATACCTCAATGCTATCGTCAAAGTTAAACATGAATGGCGTTTTTTTATCGGATTTATTGTACCAGTATATTATTTGCATAACATTGATTTCTGAATTTGCAACTCCAAACTCCTTCCTATCTTTGACTGCTCTTTGATAGCTTCTTCAATTTTCTCAACTTCACTCTGATATTCTGTGAATTCAGCCAGATGTGTGAATTCAGCCAGATGTGCTATCAATTTAGTTTTGAATTGAAGTACTTGTTATTTGGAAGAACAGGCATTTGCACTTATTATCCAGGGTTGACAATCAACACGCATCTCTTCCTTTTCCTTTGGTTCATCAGCCAATTGCCCATTATGTACCTTAAAGATAACACCATCAGCTATTATAAGATATAATATTATATTATGTGCATATATCTATATCAATGCTCTTTTAAGATAATTCAAGATATCCCATCTCCTATGGATTTTTATGAATATATCATTTCAGTAAGATATGTTAGCCTCTTAAATATTATTGATAGGGTTAAGACATTTCCTAATTTGATTACTTTTTGTACTCAAAAACCAATGAAACCCAACCATGCCTTGAATCAAATTCAACCAATATCTTTGAATTAGTTTTCTTATAGACAAAAGAGACATTGTATAGATCAGTTTATTTAACTTAGATTTCAAATTTTAAACTGGCTGTGGAGAAATCAAACCTACCTGCATGTCCAACTTGCCATAACTTCGAAATATATTAACGTGTGGAATTGTTCAAAGGTCCCAATGTTAAACAAACGATTGTCCGATACATATTTATCTGTTGATAACACCCATATGATATCTGATTTCTTTGTACACGACTTATCAAAATTCGTTTAATGCAATTTCGTTGAAATAACAACTGAATAAAATTTTATTTTTTATATTAAACTGTATTGGCTTAATAAAAGATATTTTAAGCATTGTTTACGAAAAGAAAGTAAAAGGCAATAAATACAGTTTCATTTATCCTGGTTAGGGAAAGTTAAAGTGTTACACAAATACCATCAAGATAATGTCTCATCTCAGAACGAGGAGCAAATTAAAGGGTTGGCTGACCAAAGTGTTGTTCGAACGTTTAATCTCCGTATTGCTGTGCTTTCAAGGGAACAATCAACCGCATATGCTTGTACTGGCTTGTATGAATAGATTCCCGAATCTCGTCCAAACATGATATTCCCAAAATCGAGGAATTAGTAACGCAGCTGTAAAGAAGTCTGACCACTGATTTTTTTATTACCTCCTTTAACATTAAACACATCAGTACCCTCACAGACATTCATCTTATATTCATGAATACAAAAATCTGGAAACAAAGTGCAACATCCCTGACGCCTCCTAGCACCAGCTTAAGCGGTACTCAATTCTCAACACTTAAAAGTGCTGGCATCAATGATCCCGAAGGACCAGAAAAATATAACAACACTCAAGTGAAGTACGGGGCAACTTTTAACAGCTGCCACACAGCACTTGACATCTGCTGTTTATCATAGGTGATCATGCTACTCCTATAAAAACAACAAAGTGGTACACATTGTTGATTTGAGGAAATGACCTTTAAGACATGTACAAACAGTATGTAAATGCATTCCCCACAAACCACACCATGGAATTTTGCAGAGCAATTTTTAAACACCATTTAAATGATTTTTGTAATATTTCAGGGTTCTTCTTGGTAATGATACATGCAAAATAACCAAAATCTGTCATTGCATCTTTACATAAGAATACATACGACCCTTGATGCAAAGTCAATATTGACCAAGGAGCGTGATTTATATTATAAGTTTGGTAGAAGTCAACAGATCAATACTTTATGCCAAATATTTAAGCTTTACCATAAAATTTGTTCCGTCATATGAAAATGTGTTTTATTACCTCTTTTATTTAAAGCTTTTTAAATTCAGCCTTTCAGAAAAGAAGTTTAAGCCATAGGATTTACTTTCTACAACTAATTATATTGGATTTTTCTTCTTTTGAATATATATGTTGTTATAGTGTTTAATGAAATAGCATCTTTATATCAGCCCATCAACCGGTATCAGATTGTCCACAAAAGGGTCCAACAAAGATAGCATTGTAACAACAACTGCAGTTACTCCAGACATCTTCATTCATGTCCAAAGTTTTGGGAAAAAATGCCTTTGAAAATTGATATTTAATATGTATCATTAACAACTTGTTACTTAGTGACTTTACAAGTTTTATGTTTCGTCAGTTTTAATTAATAAAAAGATTGTTTTATTTCAAAATAATTAATCTTAATCACCTATATCTCCTAAATAATAAGCACTAAAGAGAAAATAACCTAAAAATATAAGATAGATAAAAAAACATAATACAGTAATAGATATTTAGACATAAAGGGAGGTAATATACTAATATATAGTGAGGAAACATAATAATCATTTCATATATTGTAGTCCCCCTTCAGTATATTAAAATTTATATGGGTCGATGTGACCTTGACTCCCCCCCAAGGAAGACTATATCTGCGCTCTAAACATAATCTCAGTATAAAAATAGTTTTGCGAGGTTGTAAACAAAAAGGTGCGATTTCAACGATCGCATAGACATTAGCTATAGAAATATGACAGTGTAAGGATGTAACATATATTTAACATTAACTGTATATCTAGTTAAATATGAACAAAATAATCATATTACAGCAAAGTTTAAATGAAGCACATGTTTTGCATAATGCTATCAATTAAGTGACATTGCATTTACCTTCCTAGCTACTATAATTTACGAATATAATATCTACCAAGAGACTGTGTAGAAATTATCAATATTTTTTAATATCAAATTTGAGCATAGTACATATTAAAAAGTATAATAATGAATCGTGAAGAATATAAAATTACACAATTTGGAAATGAAACTGCTGTAAGAAAATAAATCACTCAATACTGCTTTTAAAATTACTAAAGAGATAAATTGAAAGGATGCCTGTAATACATTAACTTAATAAATCAATTAACTAAGGCAAGTTTGAAATTTACTTGAAAGATACACAGTTTCAATTGCTAGGTTTAATATTCGTTGTTGATTTAGAGAACATTATGGGCAAAAATATTTCAAGACAATCTGAATTGAGAAAAATTTACTAAAATTTTAAGTAAAAATTTCACTATAATTTAAGAATTTATTTACATGTAATACACAATATATGACGCGTTTTGCAGTCGTTTACCCTATTTTTACTGTGCATGTTACTTACGCAGTTAAGGATATTTTTCCATTTCCGAACCTATTTTTGAAGCAATCTTTACAACATAAAGATAGTGTTCCAAAGAATTTGCAAAATGGCAATCAAATGCATCCTTCTATTCATTAGTTTCACACTGCGACATCACTCGTTATATCTGAATATTATATGAGAAACCAAAAACAATATGCAAATATGCAAATCATTTATTTCAATTTCAAAAGTTAGTGATTTTGGTAGATAATTACCAATGATCAATAACGTACTGTAACCCAAATATCATTTTACGCTTATGGCAACCATATTATCACGTCGTCTGGGTGTAAGTAATTAAAATCTTGGAATATTGTCTTCCAAATCAATATAGACCTCCATCCGTCGCTGTCAAAATTGGAGTAATTGTTTGCAGATGCACAAAGTTAAGTTTGCGTGTCATACTTCTTCATTGACTAAAGCTTCTAAACAAGTGCATTGTACGTTGTATCGTTTACAAGATCCTTAACAATTGTAAAGAGATAAGATTGTTGTGTTGATCTTTGCTTTCCCAAAACTATTCAAATGGGTTTACTGGGACATGCAATTATATATGCCTCTGGTTTAAAACATTCATATATGTATTCTACGTTAACGGTTGGGCTACATTTTGATATTATTAACTTTCAGATGATGTATTATGTTGAATTGCTCCACCGACCCTTTACCTGACACAAGTAAAATGGATGTGAAGTTGTAGAAATAAAAGAAAATGTTAGCTCATTCCGCTAACTTTAAACCTTTCTAAAAGTTTCGTTTTCAATGATTACTAAAATCCATCCGGATTGTTTGCATGAGCGTACGTGCGATTTGTTCGCCAAAATATTGCATTTGGTAACTTATCTTTACTACGATTTGTTGTACAGTGCGATTTTAATTTATATGAGTAATGGGACAATTTTAATTGCGTATTGACGCAAATACGCAGCTTATCTGGAGCTCTTAATTACACTAGACATTATAATCTTCCATAAATTAACATCATATGAAATCATTCGGCTTCAAACAACCACATTCTTTCCTCCATATTAACCATTTATACTCAAGTCAACCATTTGTTTTGTTCTTATCTTATGATATTGTATATTTTATAAGTCCAGCCAAAGGTGGCGATTGCAATGACAAATATGTTCTATCTATATATCTATATATCCTTTTCTTTCGATTTTCCTTCTTATTACAATAGATCTGAAACAATAATAAATGGCAATAAAATTTACAAGGTTTTCTAATCACAATGTATATTCGGACTACACCCTGCATAACCCACACATGGTAGAAACCTAAACTTTCTAACAAACATTTTAAAGATTTTGCCAAATTGTTTTTATTTGGTTTATTTTGTATGTCATTTAGCATTTTATTATAGATTTTCTTAACATATTTACTATTATCCCTCTTTATGATTTTGAACCAATAATTAATTATTGTTATTTAACATGTATTTCTAAGCGTCCTTCTGCCTAATTCACTATAAATAAAGGATATGGATAAATCTAAGCGTTATGTCCAGGAGCTTTCGGAGAGTTCAAGAGTGTAAAACTGACACAAATGATCTTATTTGACAATTCAACATGACCTTAATTTCACGTATTTAATTGTTTCCCGACCTAGACATAAATGTTTTTATTTTACGTTTACATATTTAAAAATAGCACCAAATAGGTGGAACAATATACGTCACAATGCAAATTTGTTTTAAGTCACCGAAATTCCAAAGTAATTAAAATCATTTTTAAATAAGAGAGGAGACACTTGTCCGGAACATTTTTTTTTCTTCAATTATCAATATAAAAGTAAGAGAAATGTATATTGATGCATACCAAAGAAAAATGCTCTTGTTTTATAAAAATCTCAAGATAAGTAGAAAAGATTCTTATGACCTGACTGAAAAGAACAATAATTTTGATTTTTAAATGATTAAATGAGAAACCTACAATAAATTCAATAGCATAAAATGTAATGCCTAAATAACAATTAACAAAATATTATGCTGACAAATAATTTTCTTTTTTATTACCTCCTTTAACATTAAACACATCAATATCCTCACAGACATTCATCTTATATTCATGATTTGTACAAAAGTCATCATTCTACTCCTATAAAGCCAACAACAAAGTGGTGCCCGTTATTTATTTGGCATTTAAAGGCCTTTAAGACATGCACACACACACTTTATAAATGCATTCCCAACACACTTCACCACACACCTTGGCAGAGCCATTTTTTAAACACCAGTTAAATGATTTTTCCAACTATTGCAGGGTAATTCAAGGTAATGATACATGTCGAATAATTAAGATCTGCATTGCAGCTGTACATAAGAATACAAACATAAAATATTGTGACCGCTAGGAAAATGCCAATATTGACCAAGAAGCGTGATTCATATTAGTTTTGTAAAAGCCAACAGGGCAATGCTTTGTGCCAAATATCTAAGCATTTACATAAAATTTGTTCCTTCATATGAAAATGTGTTTTATTACCTCTTTTATTTAAAGTTTTAAAAACACAACCTTTAAGAAAAGAAGCTTTTGTCAGCGGATAAACTTCTAATATTGATTTTTCATCTTTTGAATATATATGTTGTGGTAAAGTAAAATTGAATAGAATGTGCATCTTTATATCAGCCCATCAACCGATATCAGACTGTACTACTGTAGAGCCAAACAAAGTTAGTGTTGTCACAACAACTGCAGGTACTCCAGACATTTTCATTCGTGTCCAAAATATGACGAACAAGATCAACATTGAAAGGCGGCGTTCAATTAACGCAACCCCCACATGACCCAGCAACAAGAACCAGCGGCAAGGAGCCCAGACGGACCCCCAAACAAAAAACAGGACAGGGCAGTTCTGAAAAAAATGCCTTTAAAAATTTATATTCAATATGTATCAATAACAACTTGTTATTTAGTGTTTCGTCAGTTTTAATTAATAAGATTGTCTAATTTCAAAATAATTTAATCTAATATAATTATCTATATCTCCTCAAAAATTAATACTAAACAAAAGAACTAAAAACAAAAGATGGATAAAATATAATCAAGAAATATATATTTAGACATAAAGGCAGGTAACATACTAATATATAGGGAGGAAATATATTAGTGAATTCATACGTTGTAGTATCCCTTCATTATATTTAAGCTTAAATGAGTCGATGTGACCTTTGACGCTCACACCGAGGAAGCCTTAACCTGCGCTCTACAAAAAATCTGAGTATAAATCCCCCCCCCCCCAATATTTTTAATTCCAACTATCAGTTTAGAAGATACAGAACGGACACAAAACTTTACTACAATTAATTATTTTATAACTAAGGGTGATATTGATCTTGACCTGAGGAAGGTCAAATGTGCGCTCTGCGCATCGTCTTTTATGTTTAGCATTTCTCTCAATTTGTTTTAATTTGCTTTCATTGGTTCAAAGATACAAATCAGACAAGAAACTGCTAACGAACAAACAGACGGACGACCAGGTGTACAACAATTTTTGCCATTTTTGTGCGAATAATAAGAGGTTAATACACGGCAGGAGAGGGCCAGAAGGTGATAATCGGCCCGCAAAATGAATAATGGACCCGAGGGCTTTAGCCCGAGGGCCATTATTCATTCAGGGCCGATAATCACCTTCCGGCCCTACTCTGACGTGTATTAATGTCTTTAATACACTTGGTAGATCTAACAGTAGCATTAAAAAAAAAAAAAAAAACAAAAAACCAACAACAAAGTTCTTTCGTTTCAAAATTCTTGTCTACTCTTCTACTGTTCTGTACAGAGATGTATACAGTAGATTCTACTTACTGTTTGTCTGTTCAAAGCAGTAGAATCTAGAAGCAAGTTTTATTTGATTTTTTTTCGGAATGAATTTGTCGTATTATTTCTTCAAATTTCAATAGATCTAGTAACAAAAATGTGTTTGTACGAAATACGCTTTTAAAAGCTCTCATAATAAAAATAAAGCGATTCGTGCTGACAACCTACTTTCACTTTTACAGTTAACTGTTTGGTGACGTAAAATATGACGTCATTGTTTCAGTTTGTGCACGTGCACATGTTCTGCGGGCTGATAACTAGTTCTCGGCCCCGGGCCGCAAACTCATAATAGGTCACGTGACACTCATAATCAATTGAAATTATAGGCAATTTTGTTACTATATATAGTAACAAGTGTATTAAAAAAGGTTTAAAAAAGGAATAGAAAAAAGTCGCCCCGTACATTCAATCAGAGATGTTATATTTCCGATCCTTAAAGATCGTTCAGCACGAAGGAGAAGTTTTAAATTTGTCTTTTAACGTCATATCTGTGATATGCAGGCTTCATATCCTCAGATCCCCTGTCAAAATTCCATTTTATTTAGTTCCGCCAATTGTTTTCTCGTTTAGGGCACATGCATTTTTTTACTTGGGGACCATATGCCGCTTTTCATGGAATGGCACTATCGTGTCACATTGAAGGTTCCATGATAACCGCTATATGAACACATCTGCGGATGTTTCAAAATTCTAAATTTTACTAGTTCATGTTAAATGTTGAATTCTGCTTAAGCCGGTGCTAGGGGGCGTGGACGGTAGTTTGCACTTGACAGTACCGTCCATGAACAGGCTCAATCAAACCGAGCCTGCAGCATTTTCAATTTTGCCGTGTTGGGCTTTCTTTAGGGATTCTTATTTTCTCTATTAAATCAAGGACAATATGTTCCTGAGCCTGACATGTTGCTTCCATAAGAGTTATAGTGATAAAGATGAAGATGTGAATGGTTTAATGCTGGAGGTCCGAGGCGAATGAATATGTAATTTACTCTGAACAGGCCATGTTAAATGTTGACCAAAGGGCAGAAACTAGAAAAACAAACAGCTTAAACACACAGCCGTGTAGAAAAACGAAAAGAAAAACATTTCGAAAAAAAATGTGTGAAATGGGTTATAACTAATTCGAAAAACTTTTTAGAATAAAATAGGACATTTTGTTTGAAAACTAACCCATTTAGCTAATGCATATAATTCTAATTCTTTGTCGAGAAGTCATGACAATTCGATGAATAACATGTTTTTCGGAATAAAACAAGCCAAAGCAGTTTCGTAATGGATATCATTAACTTTGTTTAACATAGTCCATTTACAAGCGTCAGTAAAAATGAAAATAAGTTTTGATAGTTTAGTTTCAAGCCAAGCGGCAAAACTGGATTTATTTAGAAAAGGATACTGTCTACATCTTTATCATCTGTACAGAAGTGTCTTTCATTATTTAATTTTGACCCTATCTTTAGATATAGATATCTTTTATCTATACAATACTGAAACGTATGTTATTTCAATTGTTTTTCCGCGTTTTTCAAAGTAATACAAGGTTGAAAACAAGGAGGTCCGTTTTCAACCGACACAGAGACATTAGGTGTACAAAATATGACAGTGTAAGGATGTTAAAGATATACTTTGCTCGTCCAAGTGTAAAATATATTGTACATTGGTGACACAATGGCTAGGCTTTATATTCGCTGTTGATTTACAGAATTTTGAAAGTTAAATAGTTTAAACCGACAGAAAAAAAGAAACTTAACTCCAATAGAACAAAAATCAAGTGAATATTCTTCCGTAATTCATCCATTGTTTTACAACTTTATTGTTTATTAACACCTCAAAAGGAATAGGAGTGCGGCTGTGCGGTTTACATTCACGATTTTAAAAGTAAGTGACCCCGGAACATGTTGTCTGCATACAGTGAAGAATTAAATACAAGTAACAATTCTGCGTAAGTTTCAAATTGCAATGGGTAAGCGCCCCTGCACACGCTAACAATACAACAAATGACGTTCATGATGTCCTTTGAATAAGTCTTTCTCAAAGTATTCCACAGAGTGTTCTATTTCCGGAGTTAATGCCAGCTTGCGGTGATGATGTTAGAAAAGCTTTTAGCACTGGGAAAATGTTTTGCAAACTCATTATTAATGAGATTAAAAATGCTAACTGGAAATTTTTTTTTTAAAATAGAGAAAAATAGAACACCTAAGGAAAGCCCAAGACGGCAATATGGAAAATTTCGTAGACTCGATTTTAAATAAAAATAGACCATTACGCATCACCACCGGAAGACAATGGCACAATCGTGAAAACGCGAAGAAACAATGGTGAAAACGCGATGATTACTATGATGATTACATCGCGTTTTCAACACCGTATCATAGCGATTTCACCACCATATCATCGAGTATTCACTATCGTACAATTGTGTTTTCATCATCGTGTCATCGTATCATCGCGTTTTAACCACTGTGCATCGTGTATCGCAGGTAAGGACGAAATAGAAAATCACGATTGTCCAAACGCAACACTGTATAAAAGTATTAAATGCATGTAGAAATGCTTTTATAACTTTAGGAGTGTTTAACTTTGTTTTGCAATTATAACTGGGCAGGAATAGACATTAATATGTTATTCTGGACAAACAAGGTTAATTTTTTTTTGAAAGTTTCCCCGAAATGGATACTTCAAACTATAACCTTGACATTCATAAACATACACATTTATTATTAAAAAATAAAGGTTAAATAACTAGCAATAGTTTAATATTCAACGTACGCGTCATTAACTTTGATATCAAAATGTTACAAAACGTTTTCTCAACACAACAAACTAAATAAGTAAAATGACAATTCGAATTAACAGTATAAATTCAGAGCTTTGCTGCATAACAGATCAACGTTTTAGTGAATAAATAGTATAACTACATTTTGGGAAACAAAGGGGATAAAATAATTTCCATTTGACAAAAGTAATGTGTGTTTGTTTTTTTTATTTGTTTTTTTTGTGTACATTTTGTTTGTGCTTTTTTGTCTCATATTTGGCGTATTGTCGCCTGAAATTTGGGGTTTAATCGTACTGTCGCACTGGTGTCACTTTTTGATTTCATTCATTATTTGTGTTGTCGCGGTCGAAGGGGGTAATATTTCTAAGTAAACTAACATAAACATTATCAATAATCTTACATATTTAAATATAAAAAAGTGAATATTGAAGTCTTATTCTACATTCTGGCACAAAATCGCAGACATACAGATACGAAGAGATCTTACGCATGATACATACAACAAAAAACAAAACGCCAAATCACCAAGCCTTAATGACCGAAACAGTCATAATGGTTTAGTCTAATTCGGTAATACAACCTAAATAGCCCAATTATTAAATAAAATAGATACAGGCACCATAGCTCATTGAAATTTTTTATAACGAGTTATGTTATTTTATCGTCTTAATTTGCTTGCTGTTAACAATTCTTATAAATCACGTAGCCTAGGGTTTCAATAATTATAGGTCATAGGCTAAAATTTCGTGCATCACGCGCATTCGCTAGTGACTTTGACAACTAACTATTCAGAATCTATAGTATTTGATAAATTCAGCACAGGTGCAGTTTTCTTTCATTCGAATAAAACCCGATGCGTTTTTAAGTAGATTCGGTAGTATTTCGTTTGTTATTTGTTTAATGTATTATGCGTAAGTGCGATAGAATTTGCGTGAACAGCTTTCTTTTGACGGGACCGTCATTTAACTTAGCTATTTTTTACATGGCGCTCCGATTCACGAATATCATCGTGCATCAAAAGCGCGTACACACATTATTTCATCTGCTTATGTATGCTTTCCTCTCCATTTATGTATGTCTGCAATTTATTGCCAGAATGTAGAATCAGACTTCAATGTTTACTTTTTAATTTGAATATCTAAAAATATAGATTATATATATTTTAGCTGTACGTAGAAATATTACTTTGTAAATAAATGCAGTATTGTTCTAAATCTAAAAAATATATCACGATAATGTAAAGAATGTTTATACACTTCTCCGTTGCATGTCCGTTTGTCTGTCCGTCCGTACGTCACAAAACTTGTACAAACTTTATAGGAATGATAAGTATCAAGTCTAGTTGAACATATTGTCGGCAGTTTCCGTTTCAATGTTTTATTTTAATTTTGAGTTATGGCCCTTAAATGATGGTTTGTCCTGACTACTCCTTATCCACTTATGTAATTTAAATTAATTTTTACAGTATTCATCAGTAGCCCAAGTCAATGCGGATGTAACACGGGTTTTCAAGGTTGAATTATTTTTGGCTGAGTTATGGCACTTGAATAAAATGGTGTCTTATTTGTTGCCAGCTACACATAAGCTTTTCTGGACTTCTTCCAAGAAACTACTGGTTTACTTATTGATTTTAACACTAATAATCACTATCATGACTGTGTGACACATGTAATTTAGGTTAATATTTTCAAGGTCAAGGTCACTAGAGATGATGAAGTCTTTCTTTTTTATACTTCTAATTAACATCTCATTACCATTTCTAGTAGTTCCCGTTTCCATTTCTAGTATTACTCTTTTTACCCCTTCGTTTTCTCTCTAAGATGAACACAATATTATACGAGGATCTTATAAGATGCTGGATTTTGTTTTTTTTATATACATGCACCTCTTTCTATTTTGTTGGTGGCTGTTATATTTTTATTTCTGTTGTTAGAAATTACATGAACCAAAGAAAGCAGCCAGAGCCAACAACGAATTTTTGTTTTCGCATTCGCTTTATGTTTATATTTCTCCTCTTACAACAGTTTTTATTTACATTCAATTACCTCAGCTATATTCCTCTTAGCATAAGATTGTGCATCCGCGACTATGACTTAACATTAAAAAGTATATCTTTGCCTCTCTCTCGTCGCAAATATCCACCTAGTATGAAACAATATTTCAACTTTGTCTTTTCATTCAATATACTCTGTTCGATCATTATCCCTTTCTAGTCCGTTCAAACCTGGAACAATTGTACTTTAATTCTTCTTTTGGGTGATGTTCATAAAAACAAAGGACCTGATTCCGATGTCCTTAGTATTTCATCAGCATCATCTGTCTCCTCAAATAATGAATAAATTGATCTTTCCCGGAACCTTTCGTTTGTCCATTACAACATCCAAAGCATTGTTCAAAAATTTTACACCATATACTCGGAACACAAGGATATGATATCCTCTCATTTTCTGAAAATGGCTCTGCCAACATATTCAATCACCAGACCTGTTTCTTCATTCATTTGCTAATCCCGAAAGGAAAGATCGTGCTGACAACCATGACGGTGTCTACTTTATGTTAAGGATAATACATGTCCTAAATATACTACCTTGTGACCTGAATTAATAAGGACTATTTCTCAAAACTATAATCTGGTCACATAATCTCGGCACTGTTGTGACTCAAAGGGATCATTCAACCACATATAATGGTTCTTGTTTGTATGAATAAGTAATACAATCTGGTTCAGACCTTCAAGTGTGAAAGATGTTAAATACGTAATAGTCATGGGACAGAAACGTTGTATATTTTTTTCTAACCGTTACTACTCTTGATCCCTACAAGATTTAAACATTCGGAAAAAATCTTTAAACAGCATAAATAAAACTTCAGGGATTTAATCGTATACATAAATAAACGATAATGGAAATTTTAACTAAGGAGATTCCACAAATACCTTCAAGATAGTCTCCAATCAGTTGCCTGATCATAGTGCTGCTCGGACGTTTAATTTCGGTACTGCTATATCGCAAAGGGATCATTACACAATGTATACTGGTACTGGCTTGTATTAATATGTTCTCCAATCTCGTTTAGAATTCAAATGAGTTATCAGTCCTAATGAGAGAGAGAAATTTATATTAAATGGTAAAATTATGGACGCAGTTTTTTAAAATAGAAAATGCAGAATCCCTAAAGAACGCCCAAAACCGCAAAACTGAAAATAGTACAGGTTCAGTTTGATTGAACCTGTTCATGGACAAAACTGAAAATGCAGTCTATCGTCCACCCTACGCCTCACTAAATCCTAGTTCGACTGCATGACTATGATTGAAGAAAATACAATGTATCCTAGAGCCTTTTAGGGAGTTCGAGAGGATGAAATTTTACAAACAGCATTGCCTTTATATATTGTTTTCAAAAATCTGGTAACAAAGTGACCCCTAGTATGTGTATCTAAGCTCTAGGCATTTCAGTTTGTTTGTTTGTTGGTTGATTTTTTTAATAACAACAACAAAACAACTTCAATGCGATTCCCTACAGAAGTCTTTAAAAACTGTGTTCCTCGTGAGGGCCTTTAAATCATGCTCCTGCAGCCCAAAATGGCTTTCCCTGTCACTTTGTTTACATTGACTTATATATTAAAATTCTTCTCCGAAATTATGTGCACAGAGAAGAGAAAATATCGTATATCATAACATTGTGATGCTATATAAAGATTATAAACTATTGGCATAGGGTCAAAATCACTTAGTTTACATGGACTCTTATCGGAATATAGTTATATTAGTCTTCTTGTAGTTCTGAGAGCCTAGTTATTGGACATGATTCTTTTCAAATAGTTTATAAATCATGACTGGTGAAAAAATGATACTCCTTATATGATTTTAGCATTTTACAGTATAAAAGAATTATAGACCTTTTCCAGCATTGGGTCTTAGGCGCTTGATCTAGGGTCAACAATTCTCTCTTGTTTAATGGGAAAAATAAAGTATGGCTACATTTAGTTTATATTCCAAAGTATAAGCTATGTTTGTTATGTGGGTCAAGCTGTTTTATTGATACCTATTTTAGCACACCTAGTCATTAGATAATATGATGTATCAGTCGCCTAAATTTTTGTTTCTTTTGAAAATATCATGTCTACATAAGTTATTAGAAATGGACGGTACTAATTCAATTATACTTGGTTACAATGATGTGCAAGTAAATATAACTTTGAATCATTCTGTTACAAGCTTTTAGAAAGACTAAATTGTGCAGGAAATAATTGTATTCATAAATAGACAACATTTCACTCAGGTCCAGGCATGATTTTATCTAACATATGGTTCGTTGATGAATATTCAGTCTTCTTTCTGTACAATTATTAAATTATATTAAGAATATTGAAACAACTTATATCATGCAAACATTTAATAACTGAATGTGTACATATGATTGTATCTGCATTTATTGATATTTTAGTACACCCTCTAGACCTGAAGGAAAACAAAAATACCTTAATACAATAAAATACTTTTACAGTGAATATTTGCATAAGAATTCTTAAAAAACGTTATTTTGTACTACAATTGTCTGATAAATTTACCCAACCCACTTTTAATAAGTATAAAACCTTCACATTTTTGTTTGTTTTTGTTTCAATTATACAATAAAACATAGTGTTGATTGAATATCAAATACACTTTAATAAACTATGTAACTTTTGGAATTTTGTACATAGACCTAGAAAACCATGTTAGAGAAAAATGCAAAAATGGCACTTTTTCTTTGATTTTTTTAAAGATCTGTTTTGTACAAAAAACTAAAAACATGACTAACAATGTGGTTAACCTAAAATTTGATTTTTTTTCTAATATATTTCACAATTTTATATGGAAATACGCATACCTCGTGCAAAAAATTATACTACAAAAGAGATATATCAGTTTTCATTAAAATTGGCAGCCATATTGGACGCTATCTTGGATTCTGAAGAAATATGCAAGAGAAATTGTCTGAAGATTTAAATTTTTGAAAAGGGGAAACTATATGCAAGCTTTGGTGTAAGTTTTAGGTCTGTACAAAAAATTGGAATGAATGAACTATTATGTACATCAAATTTATATGGCGGCCATCTTGAAAATGGCGGCCATCTTGAATGAGCAGAGATATTTTTGGGCCCCCTTCACTTTCGAAATCTACATGGTGTAAAGATAATTTCCTGAAAGTTTCATGCTTGTATCACAATTTGCACTATTTTGACAGCAGAGACCTTATTTCCCGCCCCACTAAAAGTCCGAAAGAAAATATTAAATAATAATAACTTGTAGATACTGTATTTCTACAAACTTCTGAGGATATATAATCTCGCTTTTTTATAAAGATGGCGTTTGGGATAAGACATACTTTCGCGCAATCAAAGCGACCGCAAGTTTCGGGAACATTGAGTTGCCGTTGTAAAGAACATAATGATAGTATTACATGTAGTATATGTAGTACAATAACGTTTCTCGATTAGTTTAAGACACGAGTACAACATATGATACTGACAAAAGTGTTCAGTACACATTTAACACGTTCAAGTTTTGAAATTTATTAAGATTTTACATACAAACAGTCAATGTTTCTGAGATTTTCTACCATTTTTATTTACAAGAAAAATAAAAGGATATTGGCATAATGTTGGAGTCTTCAATGATTATTAAACTTAGGAAATTTCCACAGTTTAAGTAGACAATCTTTACTTTGTAGCAACCTCTAAAACCACACCTTCACTGAAAAAGAAAAAACATTTCCTATATCCGTTGAAAATATCATCATTTAACAGAGTAACACTACTTTAAGTTAAGGACAGAAAATACTACATGACGGCGCTCTCATACTGTATTATATTTTTTTATACTTATGTTAATATCATACAGCTTAAGGGTCTGTAAGGAACGGTTTAACATTATTCCTTTTGGTTTTACATATACGAATTCAGTTCCAAAAGAATGTTTTCATTATTAAGAATTGTTCGAGGATTTTATCCTTGGGATTTATTAGTAATGTCACTGAATAAAAATTCATTGGGCGTCCTTTTTGCTATCAAGCCTGTTGGCCGCGTTTCAAGCTTGGACTACGACAATACCTTGATGGAAGTAAAGACTGAAGTGTCATTAGAGATTTTTTGTTTGTACGGATAACGATAGCCAGAGACGAACAACAGATTAAATATTGGGGGGGGGGGGTGTTCTCAGAAAGTTAATGAGGCTTATTTGATGAAATACAAATGAAAAACAAATAGTTTCTAACAGATCTAAAAATGTTTAAGGAGTTTCCCTTGTCACTTGGAAGAACTGGTACCGATGAGAAAGAGATGAAAGAAAGCGCATTTCTGCACTATGACTGTATTTTACGATTTAATAAAATCTAAAAATTTTATTTAGTATCGGGTTAGGCGGTTGTTGAATGATTCTTAATCATGCAAATAAGTCAAAAGTAATTGTCGATGTCGGAGGAGCCTTAACCAAAGCCGGTAAAATGTAACTTATTGTTCTGATTGATTCATTGTCCATTGTTAACCTAAAATAAGAGAAATGTATGCCTACAATTATTTCTTCAACATTTATTTAGATTCGAAATAAAAAAAAATGTGTTGAAATAAGTTTAACTATACTTCATAAACTACCATAAACTACTTCTTTTTGTACCGTAATATTGCACAATTTATCATTATCGCACGGAGTTCATCACGACAAGAAGATCTTACTCCCCCATGTACACAGAGATGGGAAAGAAGAAAGAAACCGCTTGCAAAATCAATTATTACACAACAATTTAAAACAAAACAAAGTTCCAAGATTGCTCCGACACCTTGGTGTCGAGAGGAAATGAATTCGCTTTAGACTTAAAATAATTAATTGTTCAATACGTCTAATGGAATATAAAAAGTGCATGATACAAAGATTGCATAATTGTCCGCATTATTACATACCATGTTGAGGTTTAACCTCTATTGTTGACCTTGAACTTGAGGGAGGGGAAAGGTTTGCGCATAAAATGTTTTCTCATTCTGGTGAATATGACAAATTTTGACCTTATATAACCAAGTGTGTCTTTGACCTTGGGGATAGGATTCTGGGCGTTGCACATTGTATGTATGCCGTCTTTTTGTTAACATTACTGGCAGGTTATTATAAAATCCTATTATGGATGAATGAATTATAGACAAAACCCAAATTCACACACTGTTGATCTTTGATCTCTAAGTGTGATCGGTATCAGTCTGGGTGTTGCGGTAGACATACATGTATTATATTTTTATGGTAAATATTGGTGTCAATCTATTTCAATATCTTTTGGTAAATGGCTGAGTTATGAAGTGTAAACAAAGTGTAACAAACAGACAGACTGATTGACAAAGCTCATTTTCATATCCCCTTTTTCTTTGAAAAGGGCAGGAAATAAAATTCCAAAACAATAGGTACAAATTGTTTCTTTTAGATATTGTTAACAAAAAGGAAAGTATGCTGTAATCATTATAAACCTGGAAGTGCAATTACAAATCTTGAAAAGGAAGAGTGTTTTTATGAGTTACATCATTTTATGACATGCTATTTCCTATTATTTTTCTTTATTTTCAAGAAACAACTTTCATATATTTTAACATATTACAAATGAACAATTTACTTCTGCATTAAATCTGCATGGTTGTAAACTCTTCTAAAAAGCATAAACTAGCACTTGTAATAACTGCATTTACTACATGTCATTGACTTTGTTTCATGAAGCATAACTTAACTCTAACAACAGTATTCTTCGAACATTTCTGAACTCAATGTACTCTTTATATAGCCAATAACTGTATATGCATAAAAGTATATACACGCACATAATGGCACCCTTAAGTTAACGCATTAGCCAAACAACTTCTCGTAACACGAAATAACTGTTCCACTGACTATATGTTTTGTCAAAAATCCAATGTCCATGTCATTCTAGATGATGTACGCCATTTTTATGTCTCAATTTTTAATAGAATTGCCTCCACTTGACCTACTCACAAAGTCATTACAATGTATATAAATCCAACATGCCAGTGCTGATTCTGGAAGGAAAGCTGTACACACTTTTTTTCTTTTCCTTGTGAGTGCAATATTTCTGAATTTGTGTTGCATGGTAATGAAAAGGATAAGAGTACTTAAGAGAGAATTACAAAGCAGGGGATTAAACTAATAAGAGTACAGAAAAAAAGGGAATGTCTTAGTTTCACACCAGTTCTTTCAGTGCTATAGATACGATTTTGGGCCAATTAGTTTTCGCTACAAGTTTGTTCAGCCAATTAGTTTTTCACTTATGTATCTTGATAATAATTGTTTTTTTTACATAAGTATACATTCAATTAACTGATACAATATGATCTGAAAAATAAATAGTTCAACAAAGTCTCTGCTTTGAGGCTTTTCAGACTGGGTACGTATTTGCTACATTTTCAATCTAAACAGACACTGTTATTGCAAATAAAAAGAAACTAAATGGAAGTGCAAGTGTTCACATAAGTTGTCATGGGTGTTATTTCTTATGCAAAAGTGAATATTTGTTAAAAATGTTTTAGTAAAAGAGGCTAACTAATACACTTCAGGCAACCCTTAAAAATGCATTTACTCTTATTTCTAGTTGAATTAGGGGGTGTCTTTCGCCACTTTATTTCAATTATTTTTAAATAAGTTATTTTGCGATGGTTTCAAAAATAACTTAAGTAACAAGGAACAACCTGCAAAGTTAAGTTAAGTTAGTAAAATGACTCGGATTGAATTTATTCATATCCAAACAGAATTATAAGCCCATGATGACATATTAACAGTATATTTACAAGATAATGAACAGTTATTATGTTAATGTACAAAACATTATCACCGTATAATTATTACTCAATTGCAGAAGTACTTAATAATAACTTATTCTTAAGAACATAGAAATGAAAAAAATGTATTAATGTTTGTGTTTCTTTAATGTACTTCATATATGTTAAAATGATTATATGATTTACTTGTCCTGTTCTGACCATGTTTAGCTTAACCCGGATAAAATTATATATTTTACCATGATTATATTATGAAGTAGTGATCTTTAAATACATTTCACCATACAAGCATTTTTGAATACTGTAAGGGAGATAAATAAGAAAGTTACTTTGACTTATGGTTTTTTGAAACTGCACTACCTCTAACTGGTCTCTACATCCGTGTTGTTATGAAATATCATTGATAGTTAAGAAGTTAAACTTTGGAGAGGGATTAGTTGATTTCATAAAGGGATTGAATTAAAAAATCAAACAATATAGAATTACTCTTTTAGACACTGCACTCCCTTTCACTAGTATCTATCACTGTGACGTTTAATCGAATTCATATACAAGTTTATTAGGTTACTCTCCGGACAAGCAATTTTAATTATCATTCATGAAATTTCATTTTTAAAAATGTATATAATTTTACATATGTTAAAATATCCAAAGCTGAATATAAGAATGCTAATATTTTGAGAATGTATACATTTACAGTGAAGTAAAATAAAAAAGAAGACACTTGTTAAACAAAACAGTTATTTGGGTGTATCTATTAAAGTTATTGCTAATGTAATACGAGTTGTTTTAAATGTTTTCTATTGACTTTGTATTTAAAGTAAATGTAAATAGTAATTTTTTAAGTTACATTTTCGTATTGTAATTAAGTTTAACAAAGTAACTTGGAATGTATTTATGTTTCAGTTTACTTTACAAAAAGAAGATACCTTGTGGACGCCATGTTAGATTGTTGGATTAAAGACGTTTTCATATCCGTTTAATCCTCATTCGCTCCTTTAAAACTTTTAACAATCTTTGTTAAATCCAGCGATAATTTTAATTACAGCCATAGTAAACCTTCTGTTAGTCAGATGTGCGTAAGTTAAAAGTCGGAATAGTTTTAATTTTTTTACAAACAACCAATTAGAAATAAGGCTTTATTGATAAAAAGATAAAGTTGCTTATACTATTTCAAAAGTTAGTTCGGATTTTGACCCTTAATATAGAAATTTCGAATACAATATGATATATACTTATGTTTTGTGAAAAATATTCTGTGCATGATCATTTATTTTTATATCAGTTAAGTTCTGTAGATTTGCTATGAATAACTTAAACATGTAGTTGTAGCGAAATTACCATTTTTGGACATGTCTTTGTGACTGCCGACTGCTCTTACTTTGATATCTATTTGTGTTCAATAAAATCAAACGACGAAAACTTAAAATTTCATTTCGAAGAGCGTAGAGTGGTCTTAATAGGTGGGTCAAATGAAGAATAAAACAATAAATTTCGACTTAATCTGGTGGTTTTAAATGTGGACGAGCTAGCTGGTATTAATTCTGGATCATGTGACCATTTACATAAAAAAGAGAAAATTACGTTTTAAACGTTGATATTAATAGCGGGAAGGACTTAAATCCGGATTCGGTCTTAAAGTAGCCCGCCTCCAGATTCGTGCTAATTTTCATGATTTTTTAAGTGTATTAAAAAGTAAAATATTGTGAAGTGAGTAACGAAAATAATTTTCACATTGCAAACGGCACGATCGAACAACCCATGTAAATTACCAAAATGGGTCAAAATATACACTGATAGCCCTTACTGTGTTACTAACGCAGTAGAAATTAGGTGAAAAATACTGCAAAATCCGACATAAATGGCATATAATTTAGAAATTTTACTTTTATCTAAAATCTTTTTACTTTTCTTAAAGTCTCGGAAAGTTTTCTTAAGTTTTATTTTCTTGAAATATTTTTGCTAATCTGGAGGCATGCAGCTTTAAGTATGGATTCTACTTAAATTGCATCATATATCATTATAATATGTAACAGATAAAGCACTGTGAGTATTTACATGTATTTTGCCATTCAAATCAGTTCTGAGTGCGTGATGTATATGCTATATTTGATACGATTGAAAAGACGTTTTTGTATTATTGTGGCGCTCGTGAGGGGCTTAAAATGACTAATGAAAATTCTCATTCTATTCAATTCATTTCATCCCTGTGCATTTCGCAGGAAGTAAAGCTAAAATAAGAAAGCCTCTGGCTGAAAAAAAAGTATTCATTATTTAGGCATAGTTTGTCGTTGACAATGTCATGAAAGAATCAGCAGTGTTTAATTGCAGAAAAACAGGAAAAAACAATTTGCGGAAAAAAAGATGAATAAAAAAAGCGTAAATAAAATAAGTAAATAAATAAGAATAAACTAAAAATAAAAAATAAAAATCAAAATTGAGATCAAAGTCTGTACTCTATAACTGTAGTTTCTGAAGAATATTCAAAGAGCGCCGATATGTAAAACATAACGAAGCAGACCATAATACCCATAAGCTGATATGTCTGCATTTTATTTAATAAGCGCGAGTTGAAAACATGTTTCATATGTTTAAAGAGGATGTTTTAAAGATTGACAAACAATTTTCAAAGAACTTTCGTTGTATTATTGCGTGTTTGCGCTGTCAGTAATACATTTTTTTTTTGCATTTCAAGGACAACCTTAAACAAGGAAAAAGCTTATTGTAGAACAATGATTGTTTAATGTTTTGCGAACAATTTTAAAAGAAAACATAACATGTTTAAGATCATGCTAAGGATAATTTATATTTTTGTGCGATGAAGACATAACTAATATGGAGTGGGTTAAGCTAAGGTAACAAGCTATCAATTAGATCTTGACTAAATTCAAATGTTTATGGTCACAGCAACTAAAATAGATTTTCCTTCATTTAGAAATGTCATTTCAGCGAAAAAAATCATATCGACGTTAAAATCAGCTAAGCAAAATAAACAGCTGCAACTACGACACACAACTTCTTTGCGTGATGATAATGGTAAACAAAAATAAATCAATGTTTCCACAAAGTAGTAAAAAAGGCAATAGATATATAATTGTTTTCATGATATAAGCAGAACTGATAAATAACCTTATTATTGATAATAATAATTAATTAACTAATTTATTAACAATCGGACTATCAAAATTAAGGAAATTAATTTGTTTTAGATACTGATCTTTATTTAGTTGAACATTTTTAAATAGACTTCAAGACAAAAGTTATTTGCTCCCAGCTGTCAGACATTAGGATAAGCAGCGATGTTATTCCCCCAATTATTTTCTCATATTCATTGCTAGTGAGAGACTTTATATGACATTCATTTTTGGCCAAACGTCACTGCGTCTCTTGTCTGTTGATTGTCGAGAATTACTTTAAACTACCATACATTTAAATCTTGTATAATACATTTCTCCACTAAAAGGCTTTACATTTATTTCTAAGAGAAACATGCTCCTTATTTATATTTTGAGGTTGATTGAACAATTGAACAACTTTCATCAGATCGGATTAACAAATTTATGGATAACTGCCACCAATATGCATTGCTTTTATTGTACGTTTTTACTCCATGTCGTTCATAAGAAAGTGACTAATATGTTCCATTTCAAAACCGGAACAATTTTTTTAATAACCTCGAAGAGTCATCCTTTTTCTAGTTTTATATATATATATATATATATATATATATATATATATATATATATATATATATATATAAATATACTATTTTACCTACGAAAACTGACTTTTTTATGATTTAAATTAATAAAAATGTAAAAGTTGAAAAAAAACACGCTTAACTCAAGTATACACGAATTTTGAGAGAAAGTCATAACTGAAAATAGAAATACTATGATGATGCAAACTGAAGACAACATATACAATGCAACCTTCCAAAACATTGATGTCAGATAACTCGTAACTGTGCTTATAATTAATCAATATAATGTGTGTTTTCTATGCATGAATATTTCTTTGTTTTCAAAATTTTGGAGAACAGTAACTGAAAAAATAGAGCCCGCTTAACTCTTTAAAATGAAGATGTTATTGTAAAACTCTTTCAATTAAAGTTTATTGTTTATGGTCTGTAAGTGTACAAGCAACAAACAATGAAACGCCTTTGGCCTTGGATATTTTACAAAAGGAATGCATAAAATTGTGAATTAACTTACGGGTACTACATAGTGACTTGAACACAAAAGGCTACGAATCTGTAAGTTCTCTATTACTCTCAAGATTTGTCAATTTATGTTTTGTTTTGTTTTTTTTCTCGTTATTTCGTTTTTATATATAATTTTATTATAATTGTTAACATTTTTTTTGTGTATTTCAAATATTTCTTATATCCATTAATTTGTCGCAGTTTATAAAAAAACACTTTTTAATCAAAACGTATATTTCATTTAAATAACTGAAACATCATTAAAAAGAACAATTCTATTGGATAAAAACGATATAAGATTTTAACTCAAATCTATTTTTACTCAAAATGTTTCGGTAATAACTAATTCAACACAACGCGGTCTTTCATAATGAATATATCATATCAAACTACAATTGTAGATTTGCAATTCAAGGAAGGGAAACATGAAGTTGTGTCTTTGTGAGTACACTTTGATGATAATAACAGAACATGAAATATTAAATATAACGAATCTTTCGTAAAAATACTATGTTGATCGAAATTTAAATAACTTATTTGGTTGTTGTTTGGTTTCACGGCTCACCAACATAATTTAGGTCGTATGGCGCCGGAAAATAATTTCAGTTTCCCTCAGGTGTTGCAAACATAAAGCAACACTAGGGGTCAAAATCGTCTCACCTGCTTGAGCTTTGAGATACAAAGACTTCAGTAATTCGCCTCTTACGATCACGCACGGATATAGGATCAAATATGATGCCTCGATCTTAGGGATAACTTAAATAATAGATAATGTACAGTTGCCTCAGTATTTTTCTGCCGATACATAATCTAGTCATGATAACAGTTTTAACTCTAAAATCAAATGTAGGAATTCATAGATATCTAAATTCATCAAGTAAATATAAACCGCTGTTTCTTCACATGTCTGTAAACTGCTTTTTTACATAAATGAAAGTAAACCCAAGCTTTAATAAGAAAATATGCATCATCTCTGTTTTAAATTTAATTGTAGGTGTTTCATTGATTCTTCTGGTTTTCCCAGCAAGAGAAACAGGTAAGTTCATTATTACAAACTTATATGTACTGCAATAGTGTATCATTTCATTAGGTGTATCCATCAAATCAATTAATAAAAAGAAAACAAATCGGTCAAATTTGCGATACGATAAATGCAACAAAAGACCAGGAATAATTGATTATGGCTGTAGTCAACTCAGTAAAACAGATAAAAACAACACTTGTGTGGGGTCTTAGAAAGCTCTTATCATGTATAATTCATTTTAGGCCGAAAAAAGGAAGAAAGAAAAAAAACGATTCGTATCTCAAACAATCATGACTTATTTCATATAATTTATCCTTTAAACTGGCTATGAAAGGTCTCATGCATAAATAAGGTGTTTACTTAAATTTCATAAATTTTAATGTGTACCCTCTAATCTTTTACATCGCACATTTTGCAAATTATTTGCCTTTAAACTGTTAGACTTCCTTATTGATTAGATCAGAATGCTTTCAAAATGGTTTACCAAACTTGTATATTTTTTCTTCTCTTAACAACTTCCTGAATAAGTTTGCAAATCCGGGATTTTCGCAAAATCAGCTACCCTTTCTTAAAAAAATTAGAAAATTAGAGAACAAATGAAGAGTTCAGTTAGGTATAAAGTTAAGCAAAAACTGGTCTTTAAATTTCACACAATGAGTGCTGGGGATAGAATCAAAGTTGTGTCCCCCATGGGGTTTTATCAATCTCCCACTGGGGTTTTGCACCCATTGTTGGGTAATCCATGGGATTTTACCCCCATTCTATAAAAATGGGGATATGGATTATTTTTTTCTTTCAATCGGGTAGATCTTTTAATAATCTTTATCACAAATAAACATGTTGAAATGGAAATTCATGAAAATATTAAAAAGTTAATGCAATAGAAATTAAGGATGAAAAGGATCACAGTAAAATCTCATATGGGCAGGTGCATTTACGCCTGAAATATTCAAAGAATCTACTTAATATATATATCGATCCATACGTGGAATTATTTATTCTTTATATATCTTGACTAAAAGTCAATTAATAAGCATTTTTTGAGCAAAACGACAATAATCAAATCTAAAAATTTTGCAATTATTGCAAATGTCATTTTAAATTTGCCTTATCACAATGCCGTACGTTTCGCATTGCATTTATTGCCGACCAATTTCCAACTACATGTAATATGTTCAACTTTTATTGAATATGTGTTTTCATTTTACCTTTTCTTTTTATAAAATATAGCAGTTCTATATTGACGGAACGAAATAATTTTTCATCCATTAATCTACATGTAGAAAGTGTATAACAACAATTGGTTAAAATATAACAAATGAATTACATGTATCTAAAAAATGCAAAATGGCATACAAATGACATCGAATGGGCCAAGGAATATCCGCATTCGTAATGATATAAGTTATTGTGAAATTTGATACATATATATCAATTTCTTATGAATTGTGCGGATTTTTTCAGATGGCAAAGAGAATGGTGGTTTCATTTCCTTGGACGATTGCGTATATTTTTGTATGTATTCCATTTATTTCTCATTGATTAATATAATACATCATAAAAGTTAAAGATATTATTAGAATTAAAATCAACATTTATGAAAAGTAAAAAAAAAATCATCTCTTAATGAAAGTGGTTTAACGTCGCAATATTGCATCGTTTTAGGTGACTCGTCAAACAATGACATACATGAATACGTCCCTCCAGCATTTGATAGTCCATGTACCCCAACAGAGCTGTTGTCGGTATATGTTACTGCTCCCGGAGAGAGAAGTATAAATATTTCATGGACAGAGCCCGAAGCTTTTGACAAGAATGGGACTTTACTAAGGTAATTATATTTAAAACTTTGATGAAGACAATAATAGTGTAAAATGTAAGATCCTCGTTATAATCCCATGTTGGGATTGGGGGGAGGTGAAACCAATGACTTGTAAATTGATAATCGTTTTTTTTTCTGAAAAGACCATATAACACTCTTGTACAAACAGGTAGTCAATCGTGTTTACGTATTTCCGATAGACTGAATCCAATTTGTGCTCTACAAGGTATTTACTTAATTTCCTTGACCTTAAAAAGGTCAAATCAAACAGACCAAAATTGACCTTCATCATTAAAGAATTCATATTGCATGTTTGTTCGAAGCTTATTGTTATTGTCTTCAACCACATTTACTCAATCTGTGTTGTGAGTACAATAATTATTCACTCAGTTTATGTTACAACCAAATGTAGAATAAAATTCGGATTTAGGCATTATACATGTGGCATATTGACAGCTTTTGATCTTTATAGTTAGCTCGATTTGGTTGAGACTGTTACTTGCCGGCACTGGAAAATGTAAGTGCGCCCCCACCCCTTACACCGGCTAATGCAGGATATGAAAACATGTAATTTTGAATAAAGAAACATCCGCAGATGTGTTCATACTTATCTGTGTACATATTATTCGTACTTTGCAGTAAAAAGTTTTATCAAGTTTTCATCAAGAGCTCTGGATTTCTTTTTTTTATTTTACATGCAATCATTTAGTATTTAGAAATGCTTTCTCTTTGTCGTTAGTTCTAAATTAAAAAAATAAAAGAGTGAAATGCCCTTCTTTGATCTAAGCCTCTTGCATTTCTGAATAAAATTAACCTATAATCATTGACCTAAATCTAATATAATATACTTCCTATCCCTTGTCAAATTATTTATTTCATGCAACAAAGATAGTGGCATTTGATTGAAATAGATTGCTAAATGTTTATTTTAACGTAATATACTGTCTATAAATCTTGAATGAAGGTAAATGACTGAACTGTTTATCTTTGTCAATCTAATGTTATCAATTGACGGTTTTACAAACTATTTACTAGGAGGTTTAAGGCAGATCACATGCTATTTATACGCTGATATGAATAGAGACATATAGATTACATGATAAATAAAATCACAAAAAAATCATGTTTATCTAAGTCACCTTATTAAATCTAATATAATATACTTCCTATCCCTTGTCAAATTATTTATTTCATGCAACAAAGATAGTGGCATTTGATTGAAATAGATTGCTAAATGTTTATTTTAACGTAATATACTGTCTATAAATCTTGAATGAAGGATTATGAGAAAGTTATGCAGTGGACACAAAGTGGAAGGAAATCTCATTCAAATGGACTAATGAGTCATTCTTTGTTGTTTTTCTTTTGTTAACATACATACTAGATCTCGACCTCTTATTCTATTGATACCGAAGTTAGACTTTTTTACTATTTTGTTATGGTTAAAGTTAGCTAGCCCCTATAAGGGTTTAATAGTCAGAAAAACTAAAACAGATGGATGTTGCAAGATTATTGACTTTTAATCGTTTTCAAAGTTTATTCTTTGCTCTCATAAATCTGTGAAAAGGCGGATTGTGTATTTCCAAACTTTTGTCAAGTATTATTTTGGACGAAATGAAGTTAAAATTACACCAAAGGTGTTGCCAATGCGGAAAGAAAGACAATTGAAGCCCTGTACACTTCAGGGGGTGGAAAGGGTTAATTTTAATTTTAAAGATAACAAAAATCATTAATATACAACCCCTAAATGTGTTTCATATTGCGGTCTACTCGGCCTACTGTTTGACCTTGCTACATCTTAATTATGTAGTTTAATTCGTATCTAACATTAGTGATCAAAGCAATCAATGTTTATAAAATGATGTTTTACTCTTTTTGTACGTACAATATTACGTGAATAAAATTTCAGCAACTTTGAATTCAAACTTGTCAGCCATTTAGGTTTTCAAGATGGCTGTCATATCTTCATCTCGTTTAAACCTCAGTGAGACAAAACATGCAATTAAAATGTCAAAAACGATGTTAGCATTTATCGACAATGAGAGAACAAAATTAATGTTAAAACAAAATCCATGGCAATATTTTGAGTCCGTTTTCAAGGGTCTAGGACAGAAACATACAACCGTGGTAGAGTAATTTTTTGATAAAGCATTTACTTAAAATATGTACATAAGCATCTCTACCTATTTGTACTAAACTTTGCCGGTAAGAAAAATATTTTGCCAAAACCAAACAAGTCTTTGAGCTCTATATAATAAACGCTTAATTTGCCAATACAGAAACAATTTCTTTTTCTTTTTTTCTATTTCAATTATTCCATGACCATTGTCACACATGCTTGTGAAGTTGATACGCAGGCTGATGAATTTCATTTCATCATTGATCTTTTATAAAATCTTATGGAAATTCAATGGAAATAAGGCATGCTTCTTATGTCAAATTTCTCCTGATTCTTTAAAAAAACGACTATTTTTAAGCTGCTTTATATTAACTATTATTAATGGTAAGTTTAGTAGTATGTGACTGTCAAATAATTTCATATACAATTAAGGTTACTATTAGCGGGCTTTTATTTATCACGACTGTAAGAAATTTTACTAAACAGTCACGAACTCATGCGCTGGTACCAACCTTAATGGCCTAAACCAATTAATAACATAACAGAGAAATCATTACTTTAAACAGGTGAAACAGATAGGTTGATGTATGACGTATTGAAAAGTGAACAGAAGTTTAACAAATAAAAAAATCACATATTCAGCATTTTCTAAATTTAATGCAGTTCTAAATATGGCCTTTCAAGAAACGTAATCTACTTATTTACAAGTAGGGATGGCAACGAATACAATCAAAGCACAGAAGGCGCTGAATTTGTTTGGGTCTCAGAATGTAAGAAAGGTGCAGGTTGTGAGATTATATGTATAGTGCCACCAATGCTTTCAGCGTTATGATTGTAGTAAATTGGCTATAAGACTAATTGCAACATGATATTCAATCCAATGTTTATTTGACTTTAACAATTTGAAAAAAAATGAGTTACCTTTACTGGGATTTGAACTCCAGACCTCTCGCTTCCTAAGCGAGCCGAAAACCTTTCAGCCACGGTGAATTTATATGTGAACGGGCTGAAGAAAACCATATTATTCTAAATTAGGGCTTGTAACGACTTTAACTGTTGTTTAACACGGATGTAAATAATCCTGGAGCTTACTACCATAAGCATTTATATTTATAAAGACTCAAAGGGCTGCAAGTTCTGTGGTATTTTTCTGATCTTTGCAATCTAAAATCGTACTGTATATCTGTATGCATTTTCCTGTGTAGGTTTATTTCTTTGTATTATAATTCATTTTGCAAGGCACCAGAGTTTGATACATACGGAATTCTGCATAACTAGAGTTGCATCAAAAAATCATTTATGTTCATATTTTTTACGACAGCCACACTTTACTTCCTTAACAAAAACACTTAAAAAAGAATTTAACAACAAAAAAAGTTTCCTCGACTGGGATTCGAATCGAGACCTCTGACTCACTAAAGCGAGCGCGTTACCACTGTACACGAAGGAGTTATATACAGTCTGAATAATATCAAGTCATTCTAAATTTAGAACTTCCATTGCATTTCGGGTTTGTAATCCTTATTAATTTCGAGGTATTTTGTTCAGGGTAAACCTGTTGTTTAAAATTGAAGTAAATATTTTAGCGAAAATCCTCTCGCCCAAACAGTCCGACATGTAGAATCTATATATTCCACTACTCGGTTTGTGTAGTATTCGGTAATAAATAGTATTTTCATTGATAAAATCATATTCATCCGCGTAATTTGTGATTGTGCATTTATCGACAATTCTATAAGCCAACGCTATTGTTTAACTTTAAATGCGTTGTAATTTGTTGGATACTTGTAACAAAATAAAATATTTCTTTCTTTTAAATCGCTAGTTTTAAGCTGTTTTGAGAACTACTTGTTGTTAGGTTTGTCGTAAACTTCTGTGTCAGAGATTGAATGTCCGCTTTGTATTTAGTTATTTTCGATCAGAAAATACAATAAAACAATATTAGAAATCTTCGACCATTCGGGAATTACTTTGCTTGAAAATTGATGCGCCTGTCTTTGACCATCTTTACGCAGTGATCTCCCCTGAATTTTTCGGCTTTAGTGTACATACAAAAGGGAAGTAACCGCTTCAAAAAAGTGGACTACTTTCGGCATTTGCAATTAACAACATTAGACTCTGAAATTTCGCTACCATTATTTGTTTGGTCTGACGACCCAAACAAATAAAAATCAATACTCGAGTACTCGGTCATTTTTCCGATCGAGTACTCGGTTACTCGGATGATTTCCAGTGATCTACAAAGTTAATCTGACAGTATCAACACCGTCCGCAGGCTACTTTCGTTTTCTAATAAAATTCATAGAATTTGTAAATATAAATAGGATTGCACGGGAGACAAATTAATTAAAATTAATTCAACAACATTATATCTTACAACGTTTTAATTAATGCAATATCAAGTTTTAAACATGTATAACAGTTCATATATCTTTTCTCGTCTTGAAATAATATAGACTGATCGGCGGCAACAAAAGTTTAAAAGGGGTCTAAATACTAGTTACCTTTCTTCTTACATTCATAATTGCAATCGTTTTTTTTTTGTTGTTTTCAAAACAGTTACTTCCGCTAGAAACTGTTACACAATTAAAGGTTATTGAATATCATAAAAGCTGGATGACATAAGCGACGTCAAACTGTTGATCGCCTCGTTAAATTTATGATATACTTTTCGCACCTCTGCAAAGATGTGTTGATTGCATTGAACAGGTATTATGAAGATATCTGCACATTTCCCAATTTCTGAACTAATTGGACACACCAATCTTTCTAAATCGTTAAAAATATAAATCATATATTTTTTCCGAGTAATCGAATATCAATTTCGTTAACCGATATTCGGACGTTCGATCGAGTACTCGGTTAACCGGTTACTCGTTGCCATCCCTATTTACAAGGCAAAACTAGATTGAGTATTTTCAAGTACTTGTGTAAAACTGTATCTAAACAAAAGTTATACGGACCCCTGGTGGGTGTTTAAAAACCCAAAGAAAATAGTGTTTTTCTTCAGTTGTAAAACAAAAAACCCGAGGATACCTTTATGGGATAGCAAAGATAAGCAACAATAATTTTGACTTTATTAAAATTTAAAATTTTGATGTGTGGGCGTGCCGATTTATCTTTGTGGCAAAAGCAAAAAAAACCAAAAATTATGTTTTAAAAGGGGGTAATAAAAAAAAATTTACAAAATTTAAGTCAAATTTTTCAAAAAAAAATGAAACACTATTTAAAAAATTACATATTTATGGCCGATTTGGCACTATTTTAATATTTTTTTTTCCAGGATTTTTTTTTATTTTCATAAATT
>NW_026853720.1:20000-119392 GCF_026571515.1 Ruditapes philippinarum | reverse complement strand
TTTCAACAAATTTTCTGAAAATTAAAACTTTTTTGAAAACAAACCGAGACATGTTCAAATTGTGTGAAGGTTGGATATATTCCAATAACCCTAGTTCTGAGGACCGGTTCAAAATATGTTCGTCAAGTAGGTAAACTGTTCAATGCCTTTCGTTATCTTTTACTTTTATTCATCTAGCATGCCTGCAAATTCTATTATTTTGTAGGCTCTAATCAGACATTGCATGCAAGGTAAATTTTTTGAATTAACCTTTCATAACATTTGAAATTCGATACCTGAAGATTTATTTTTATGTTTTATTAAGTAGAATTTTCAACTTAAAATAGAGAAGTACTGAATATGTTCAGAACGCCTGAAACGACAAAATGAAAAAAAAAAATATTGGAGGCACGGTTTGACTGTTCACGAACGGTACTGGAAAGTACAAGTTACCATAAACGCCCCTGGCACCGTCTTAAACAGAATTCAACATTTAAACACGAAAACTTAAAATAACAAAACGACTAGAGTAGGATTAAAGTCTCAAATTTTTTCAACAATTTTATAGAACTGTGTCCAGACATTTCGTTAATTTTGAGATTTTTTGTTAGCAGTATTTAGTGAGCCGTCAATAAACTTCTTAATATCTTCAATGTGTTATCTCATTCGCGTCAAAACGTATAGTGATTAACTTCTGTTTTTACGTTCGGTATACATCTACAAGATGTAAACAACGTTTGAGTGTTGTCTGGGATTGATAAGCAGAAAAGTAGAAGTAATGTTTTGCTTTCTTGTCTGTCAGGTACAGTTCAAAGACAGACCCGGTTAACAGACGAAAGTGCAACATTTCAATTGCTCTTTCAAAATAAATTTGATTAAACCAATACAGTAATTGTTAATCACATGCTAAAAATAATTCAGAACAATTATTTGTTCACGTCATTTCTAATTTGTCAACACTTAACAGTTTAAATACAGGTGCTAAGAGTTTTTGCCATTCTGTCTGAAATGAAAACAGTCACTGTAACATTTTGAAAATATGAACAGAAATATTTTGTTTATTGGATTAATGCAGGGAAGGGATAACTAATATTGATTTAAAGGGATACTCAGGCAAATTTATGACAAAATATTAAATTTACCATATTAACTTAAATTACGCTAAAATGAAGTTTAAAAAGTGATTAAAATTCCCAGCATGTTTTTTGTCTGTATAAATACTTTATAACGTGAGTTTAAAATCTTAATAAGTCTACATATGTTGAACGAAATGACGACGCAGAAAGAACTAATGAGTAGTTCTAAAACAAGTCATTTGACAATTACAATTCCTAGAAGTTAACAAAATAAATATTGTGGATATTGTAAGATTAAAACAAGCCTAAGTCGCTCATTTGACAGGTTCTTTTACGTTTTTATAGCTCACGGTGATAACTATGGTGAAATCTAAATGCTCTAACTTGACCCGCGTGGGTCAGGTTAGGAAACCAACATTTTTTTCTTTATATGGACAAAAATTGTTCCCAGGACTGCTTAGTCTATTCATTTCGATGACATTTATAGAATATTGGATAGAAAATAAAATCTAAAATATAAAAATTTTACCTGTGTCTCCCTTTAAAGCAAAATAATGAGTTTGAAGGAAAGTGAAATTGTATATTATGAACTACTAAAACGAATTCATATCAAGGGTCATTGGAAAGAGATATATGAATCAAATATTAATGGGGAAGATTGCATAAGGCAAAGATAATATCAATCGGCCTTTTTTTTTAAATTACGCATAGAAATTAAGATTTCGAAAGCAGGATGTGTTTTCTTTTTCTAACTAAACGTAATCATTGATTAGCAAGAGAAGCAAAATAAAAATTACACAAACAACATGGTGCAATAATTGCTAAGAAATCATGTAAAATAGTACTTTGTACGTAGAAACAGTTACATGTAACTGTATGATCCAAGTTTCTAAGAGAAATATATGAATGAATGGTTAGCACTAGATCTGACATCAGGTTGCTAAAATCAATACACACAATAGATGCATACCGATCATATTTAAACTCAACACCTAAATGGGATACCGGGAATGTCATCTATAACATATCGCAATGAATGATAGTAAGCTTTCAACAGAAAGCTAACAACAGTTGAATGAAATTACAATATGCAGCATGTGCAACAAGATTAAAATGAGACAATAAATTTGAAGAAAAAACAACTTGTGTGTAAAGCTGTGATTCATATTACTGGTTAAAGACTCTTGTGTCTAAAAGCTATAACAGCTATAAATGTCAGTGGTTCTATAAATTTCGCACTTATGAAAATTGAATTTACGAGATTTGTCCCATAATATTCGCATATTAATACTTTACTGGTAAAATAAAAACAAACATCAAATCTATTTATTTGTAAGTTAAATATATTCCACTTTGTATGCAAAATGTCATAAATTTTATAATATGAGTTTACAAAAACAAACATTTGAAACTGTGCAGTATATAGGTAGCGGCGAACGTCACGACGTCATTTCGAGGCCGACCTGATTCCATGAAATTATCACTAGACATCCAGGCTATGATATCATTAATTGCGTCATTGATAAATAGCATGGACAACCGGCGTACCGAACCCGTTCGATTCGCTTTCTAAGAATGTGTAACAATATTCTGCTTGCCAAACCTTCACAGATATTTAATTTGTCCGATATGCAATAGTCTTCCGCCCAACTATCTCTTTCTACTACTTAAATATTTACTGAAGTCACAATGGCTATAAATTAGAATTGGCCTGCCTGATCAAAAATGGCATATAAAACTCCTGTCTTCTTTTGCTAAAGGACCGTGCCATTTGAAAACCTTACATATGAATTTATAGGGTCATTCCCCGTTGGTGTTTAGAATATGATATTAAATGCATTTTGTAGCTTGTGTGTACTTTTGCAAATGTTTACACCAATTTTGTTTTAAAGATATGAAACTCTTTCTTATTTAATCATGATGTATACATTGCATTTTTATAATTAAAAACATTTTTATATAATATCATATATATAATATAATTTCAATTCTATTAGGACAAATAATGTTTCAATTAATCTGGAACAAATGTTAACAACCAAAAACCGTAACAAAACTCACAGAGTTTACAATGTGCCATACATAATCAAACTAATGAGAATAATTCTGTTTGAATTTGGCATAGTATTTCAACTATATACTTATAATCCATGATAAATCAGTCAGTTACCTACAGGGATTTAACTGTATCAGGATATAAGATATATTGTGTGATATTATCAACTGACATTTAACAATGTCCTAATGTAGGTACAGTAAAAATGATAATGTATCAGTCTAATGCCAAAGAACGCTTTATCATAAACATAACCTCGGTTAAGAGTTGATAATGATAATATCAGAAATATTGGTATTCATTTATTTTGTATTTATTTTGTATTTATTTATTTTGTATCTATTTTTTATTTTATTTATCTGTTTCATTTCTCTACTTTTACGAGTACTTTTCAACCAATCAAACGTTAGGACGTTGCCATAAACTAAGTTTCATATAATACATAACAAAATAACAATCAAGTGCATGCGCTGATTCTTGAAACTTACATTCTCTTTTCTAAGGTAAATGATAAAACAGCCCGACGGTGTAAGTACAAATTATGTTATTTTATTTATTTTGATACTTGCTGTCTATTTGCCAATAAAAATCAGCCAGGAATTAATGCATTTATTACCAACGGGTAATTCGTTTATGTTTACCTGAATGTCCTTTTGCAAACATTTTCGATTGATTCGGAATAAAATTAGTTTGAAACAATGCTTACTTCGTAATGTTGATGGTATATGGTATATGTTCTGTAATCTAGTCATATTTGTTTTTCTTATAGCTGTAGTTGCTATTCAAATGTAAACAAAATGATAATGAAAGGATGATAACCAATGTATTGTAATGCTCTACTGGGGCAATGAGTAATGTTACTGTTTAAATTTCTGTGGAGATGGTCTTATTTTGTTGGTCGTAAGCATGTTTCTCATTTATTTATATGGCAATCAGCAATATTTTGCTTCAGTTTCTAAGGTTTGTAGACCAGATTGTTATGACCTTGTATATAACGATGCTTGTTATATATTATGGACGGCCAGTAAGTGACGTTATGGTATGTAAAATAGAGAAAATAAGAATCCCTAAAGAAAGCCCAACACGGCAAAATTGGAAATGTTGCAGACTCGGTTTGATTGTAACCTAGTTGCAATGTCCCCGGGCATGGCAAAATCCAGGTTAGAAAATTATAATCAAAGCTTATAACCTAATCGATAAAAAGATAAAAAGTTTAATGCTATTCGGGTACAGATACCGAGTGATCACATTTGGTAGCTCGAGTAATGGATTCCGAACTTAGGTATCGATAACATAAAACTAGTCATATCAACAATATATTCAACACTTAGAAAACTTGTTATACATTTACAAACCAATTAGTCCTTAATGGTAATAAAATTAAACTTGCATTGATTGATATTTGACTAAAGGTTTAAAAAATATAGAAATATCAATAAGTTGCCATCATACTTTACATGTTCTTTAAATGTTTACAGTCCTGTCTATAAGGTCTTATTTTTAGAAATCTTTATAGGAAAGAAGTGTTACAGATTGAAACACGAAACTATTCCGAAAAGCTTTCAAAAAATCCTGGTTTATTCTTATTATGGAGCAAGTGACCTGGAAAAAGTATTTTGACTAGCAGTAAGTTCATGTACTAATTTCTTGAGTACATTCTGCTATAATTTTCATGCGGTTAGAACACACAAACAATAGCAGTAACTTGTTTTATATTTGAGTAAATGAACTGGATTAAACAAAAGTTCCTGTCCATAAAATTTATATGCGCCCTTTTCAAAAAACGGGTCGTATAATAGTTTCCACCCGACAGGCGGACTGTTCGGCGTCCGATTTTTGTCCGGAGCATGTCTCCTATACGCATTGAGTAGTTTTAATGAAACTTCATATAAAACTAATATTCACCACTTTAAGAAGCCGTGTCGCACGCATGATCCAGATCTCTAGGTCAAAGGTCAATGCAACACTCAGAGGTCATTGAAAACCGCTTGTCCGGCGAAAAAGTTCTACATGCATAGAGGGATTTCAATTTTTAACTTGGCACAAATGTTCAACATTGTGAAGCGACGTGTTGCGTGTAAAAGTTAGGTCCCTGTCGTCAAGGTCAAGTTCACACTTAGGGGTCACAGTTCAAACGAAAATGTAAAAACGTGTATTAGGACCATTTACTCATAATTTATTGTGGGATTGAAACAGAAATGGTCATTATCATAACTACTGGTTTGTAACACGTAATTTAGGTTAATTAATGGAAGGTTAATGTCACTAAAAAGGTAAAATATAGAAATTCTGTCCGTACCATATCTCCTCCACGCATGGTGGGATTCTAATGAAACTTCATAGAAATGTTCACCACTATGGGAGCAGAGTCAGTTGCATAAACCAGGTCTCCAGGGTAAAGGTTAAGGTCACACCTTGAGTTTATTGAAAAATGGTTGTTCATAGCCGAACTTCTACATTTATCGGGAGCTTTTTAATGTAACTTGGCACAAATGTTCACCATTTTGAGACTTATTGCGCACATAATCCATGTCCCTGCTAACAAAGTCAACGTCACATAGAGAGGTCAAAAGTGTCTACGGGGACCATTTAGCTGTCATTTCTAAAGATGTAATACAATCTACAATTGTGACACATGTAATTTAGATTAATATTTGCAAGGTCAAGGTAACTAAAATTGAAATAAATATCCAGATATTTTACGGAAATTGCCCAGAATCATATCTCCTATTATATTTTTAATGCCTACATCTCTGTTAAAAGCTTTTGTGACAGGCGTATTTCCCTTGCTTAATATCTTATTAAAACAATTTGAGAAAAAAAAAACGAAAAGTTTGACAAGGACACTGTAGTGTCTGTTATTTGACCTTGAAGTGACCTTGACATTAAGCTGAAAAACACAATGAATGACATTTTGCTTTGTACATTGCTTCCAAAAAACATTTAAGCTTTGAAGATGTATCTTTTAACGACTATAGGAACACAACTGACATTGCCTGACATTTGTTCAAACGGGGATCTTGAGCTTAAGTTTCCCACGGAAGTAGTATATAATTGTTGTAATATTGCAAGAATAACATAATCGAGCAAAATGTAAAGAAATCATTTCAAAAATGTGTACAGACGTTTTAGGGCAAACACTAAGTAACCTGAATTTTGACATTTAAAGGTGGCCTAGACCTTGTGTTACGATACAGCTGCAGCATAGGTAACAGCCATTGCCTTGTTGAGGTGAAATTAAAGTCAAGTTAAAAGAAAAACTCTTAAAAGGGATGTAGGAGTTTATTGGGATACTCTATTACCTGATAATTTGACCTTCAAGGAAGACCCTGACCTTGAGCCGACCCAGTCGCAACAAGGGTTCTGCACATTACATTCTAACTTCTAATGGTAAATATTTAAATTAAATTATATGAAAAATCCTTCAAGGGAAAAAAGGGTTATAGAGCGGCACGGTTTACTTTCACTTTCAAAGGTGACCTTGAAGCCAGTACAGGTGCAACTATGATTGTGTCCTTAAGGTGAAAATATGAGCCAAATTTGAAAAAATAATCCTTAAATCGTTATGAAGCAGATTATGATCTGTTATAATGATTGAAACGGATCGGCCGACGACGGACCAACGACGGACCAACATGATAATGTGAAAAGCCTCCTCTAAATGATAGGGACAGTTGTTTTTAAAGGTTTAATATCAAATGACATAAAAAAGGACAGTAGATTGCATAAAGTTATAATATTTGGTAATTATAGTAGGTCTTACTGTCTAAAACTTTTATAATCAAAAATTAAGGGAAATTTCCAGACTATAGTAAAATGTAGTTATATTGTTTCTAAAATAAATCTTTTCTTTAAATAACTATCGAACCAGACTTTAGTTACTGATTCATGCCACATCGAAACTTAGTCTTACATAAAGATTCGGTCACTAGGTTTTTTTCGCTAATTGTATAATCATCCCCACATTTTTTGTCATACTTTTTTGCAGTCAGGAAAAACAATCTGACAATGTTCGGATATCTCAATGCCCCCGAGAAGAACAGCTGGAGATTCTGACATTGTGGAATTTCCTGTTGAAATTCAACAAGCAAATTGATATGTATTTATACTGCAGAATATGGTTGGAAATTAAGTTTCGTGTGATGCATTAGTTATAATAAAAACAAAGCCCTCAGTATTAATTACTTAACGCAAAATTGCATTTCTCTAAAAATATTCTTCAAAATGTTATGTTATGATATTTGGTCAAAAACTAAAAATGTATTATTCATGTTATGTAAACAGAAACTAACATATTCTTTCTGTCAAGTAATACATATTTTGATACATGTCTCAACGGCAAGTAAAATCCTTAAGAAAGTTAGAATATAAGATCTTAAACAAAACAATTATGTTATTATAGTTACACATGTTTCTGTACATCTCTTTTCTGAAATATTGATATGGCCACCAGTAACATTCACCATATTTTTATATAAATCAAGATAAAAAAGAAGCAAAATAGAACAATATCCGTTTCTTTATTCTAAATGTCGTTACCTTCGGACGAAGGGACAAATTCATTTCAATATCCCCTTTCTGATTACCTCAACAAGTTTGGCCGATGGCTTAACAAAATAGATTGTGCCACTGATCATCTGAGTATAACCAGAGGCATATTTATTTTCTCGTTTATAGAACAAAATGATTTGATGGATGTTCCATGTTATGAGCTAGCGATATCGGTAAATATGCGACACTTTCAGTACTGAGAGCACGTTTACAAAAAAACTAAGATAGTTCTATTTTGAGATCAAGGGCAAATGAAAAGTACACCGTCTGAATATTAGCTATTCACATTAATAACAAACGTTTTTGCTGTTATTTGGGTACATTGCAGACCAACATGACTTGACATAAATTTAAATTACCTTCATTTTTTAAAATTTTCAAGTGAACCCTGACTCATAAGTATTCCGTTATCTTTGTCAGACATTAAACATAGTTACATGTTTCAAACAATGTATTAAGTGACATTCCCATCGACATTATTACATATTATTTATATTAAAAGATCCCCTGCCCCGTCTGATCTTTACACTAATGAAACGGCAATAAGAATTGATACAGTTTACACCATCTGTTTGGGAATTTGCATTTTACTGATAAAGCAAAGACAATAAATTGTTTACAGTCTTATATATGGTTTGGCCAAATCAGAAAATATTTCACAAACAAATTAGTCTGTAATTTCATTGTATTGTAAAAAATTTTCTGAAAACAATTTTTATCGTCTATTGTGTCTTTTTTTTTTTAATGTTTAAACTCTACCCCAAAATCATAATAAAAAAAATTAAAAGATATTTTAAAATTTTTAACATCTTTGAAAACAAAGTTTTTTCCTTTAAAAAAGAAAAATTTTTATAAGGAGAATTTATGATTTTGGGGGGGGGGGGGGGGGGGGGGGGGGGGGGGGGGGGGGGGGGGGGGGGGGGGGGGGGGGGGGGGGGGGGGGGGAAAAAAAAAAAAAAAAAAAAAAAAAAAAAAAAAAAAAAAAAAAAAAAAAAAAAAAAAAAAAAAAAAAAAAAAAAAAAAAAAAAAAAAAAAAAAAAAAAAAAAAAAAAAAAAAAAAAAAAAAAAAAAAAAAAAAAAAAAAAAAAAAAAAAAAAAAAAAAAAAAAAAAAAAAAAAAAAAAAAAAATCTGTCGAACTTGGGGTATTTTTAAAATTTTACATCCATTTTCGTAAAATGTTGAAAGAAAAAAACACAAATCCCTGAATGTGAAAAAAACAAGACTTCCTAATTCACACTTTGAAGTATGTTAAGGTTTTTCAAAAAATTTTCACTGTTCAAATTTTATATAACAGCAAGTTTTATTCTAATATTTTTTTTTTTAAATTTCTTTTTAAAAAATCTTATAAACAATTAAAGTTAAAACTTCTTGGTTCAATACTTCAGAAAATTATTCATACACAAACTCCTTAAAAATGATTGATTGCATCGATTTAATCAAAAAGGGTATTTTTGTTTCAGGATTTAATTGAAATTTTGCACTGTTTTCTTGATACTTTTTGCACTTGCCATTTCATCGGGGAACGATCATTAATTTTACCATCTAAACATAAATATCCCGACATTTCCCTGCTTGGAAGGGCTGACTTTTCATCAAACAATTACTTCTTTTTTGACGTTTTACAAAATGAGTGATAATGCTTCGTTCTTTCATCTTTTTATATTATTACTGAAAATACATATTTATTTCAATTATCTAGATAAAAATAAACCTTTTAAAGGGTTTTAACATTTAATTTTTACCTTTTGTCCCTTTTTCTTCAACAATACGAAATCGATGCTTATCAATATATTTATGTAAATTAATTTTTTAAATTTTTAATTTTTAATAAATATTGAAAATATTATGAAATAAAACGTTTTTTCTTTTTCCGTTTTTTCAGTGTAAAAAAATTTTTTTCACTGCGTAAACATATTTCGTATTTTCACTTATTCTTGTTTTTACTTCTTCTTAATTCAGTTATAAAACAAAATTAAGGGGATTTTTTAAAATTTTGTTTGAAAAAAGAAAGAACATGTATATAATAAACCCAAAAATTCAAGATTTTTCTAGAATACAGTATTTTTTTTTTGGGGTATGAAAATTTCAATATCAATCTTTGGTACTCCCACTCATGAATATTTTTTTTTATAAAAATAGATGAAATAAATCATTTTTTAAAGAAAAATTGAATACCCACTTATTTTTTTTATTTTTGTTAAACTTTCTTTTACCTTCATAAAGGGTGCTTACAAATAACTTTTAAAGTGAGAACGTTAAACTCAGTTTTTTTTAAGAAACACATAATTGTTTCTGAAAAAAATCCCTTCAACAACACTTTACTTTTTTCAAATTTTTGGGTACACTAAGTCACGAATACAAAAATTATATGAATCAAAAAGATTTTTTTTAATTTTTTCAAAAAAATTTCATTACAGCTATTATGGCTTAATAATAGATGGGCTATGAAACTAGATAAATAAAGCTTAATGTGTTTCTTTTTAGTTTGAGTGAGACTTTAAATTATCTGGATTTAGTCGTATCCATTTTAATTTTTCCAATATAATATCCTAAATGGGATTTGTCCCATGTGTTTTTCGCTAAAAGAGACGCCAGACAAAAACGCGAAAAATGAAGGGGCATAAATCAGGACATCTCATCCAGTTCTTCTTGTAACAAGAACAGATATTGACGGAAGATAATTTTTAGAGAATATTCGGGTTTTGTATGTAGATGAGCTTTTGTGATAATAAGCAAACTCATTGAAAAACGAATACATACTATAATTTACTTTTGAAATATCATTTGTACAATTTATTGTTTTGTAAATCGTCAATTTCGTAACGTTAAATACAAAAACATTCATATCGCGGGATGAAACATTTAATTATCTTCAAATTGTTTTAAAATAATAGAATCTGAAAAAAAAAAACATCTTTATTTCAATTTAATGAAAATGTCACCCATTTGGATAGAACAGTAAAAGTATCTTTTTAATTTTGTTTTGCCAGTCACCGTTTTTTGTCCGCTTCTCTCCGTCATAAAACGCGATGTACGTGAACATCCTATCACACCACCAGACCAGTGTGCCTGATACAAACATGACTCTTGACGAACAATCGCCGGAATTGGATTGTTAACCCTGGAAATGTCATATTTAAATATCATGTGATTTGACATGAGAATTTTTGTAAAATCAGGTTTTTTATGGTGTCTAGTTGCAACGTTAATTTATTTGAAAATGTCGACCAGAAAACTGTGGTATTATAAACTTGTGTTTATAGTCAGATAGGTCTTCTCCGAAAAACAAGTAAAAAGATTTTTAAAAAAAAACATATACGTACGCATTAAATTAAACACAAGTTTCCGAGTGGCATATTCGTTTTTCAGACAGTTGGGTCGATCTTTTCTTTAATATTTATTTTTCTCAGTTTATTGCAGGAAACAAGTGTATTGTAAATGGTAGTTTTGCTATAATTGGCTAAAGTGGAGTAATTTTCGTCTATCACAATATTCCGATTTCGATTATTCAAACCCATCGATTATTCGATGTAAATTTTCAGTCCCAGGCACTTCTATTGAACGGCGTTGGACTGTATTATTTATTTGTCTGAATACTTCGGTTGTACATCTGCTGAATGCAGCAACACAATTATATAATAATCCACGTTGAATGATATATTTCAGAAGCTGCACTTGCGACTGAAGTCTATGCGGGAATGTCTTATCAATCCAAGACAAAATTAAATTTTACTTTAACTTTGAAATATCTTAGTATTATCTCATTTAGAACAGAAGGTAATCAAAAATATTTAAATTTGAAAAAAGGAAAATGACAGACGCTATTCGATGCACGTTTTTGTTTGTATTTTTTTTCTTATCAGGTAACTGGCTTGTTAACAAATAGTTATATTTGGTTTCCAACATATTTTATTTTAGCTTCTAAATAATAAGAATATTGCTATATAAAGTCCGACAGTTCATGCAGAAAACGAGCCGTCTTGTTTGGTTGATCATTTGCTGTGAGTATGTTCTTATTTTTACTTTACACTCACTGGTGTTCTGATAAACTTTATTTCTTTGACATAAACAGTCAATATCATGTTTTCAACGATGCCTTAAAATCCCCAATACTTAAAGATATAACCATACGTTTTATTAATTATAGACGATAACCAGACGAACTAGGCTAACATTACAGTTTAATCAAGGGATGTATTGTTTCTTGTAACACAGCAAGAAATTGTTTCCAAACGAACATTTTCAAAACAGAATTTAAGCTTTGTGAATCGACGATCATATAGGTCATTGGATTTATGAAACAGCGGTTTTTAAATATGCAATTATTTGCTTATCATATTACTTGACATTACGCTATAGTTTTTAACAAATTTTCAGAAAATAAAACAGTTTTTGAAAACCAACCTTGACATGTTTAAAATGTAATGAAATTATGCGATGGTTGTTCTTCAATTAGTGGAAGTTATCAATGCCTTTCGTTATCTTTTCCTTTTTTAGCATGCCTTTTGTATGCTCTCATCATGCATTTAACGAAAGATTAATTTATTGAATTAACCTTAATTACAATGATTAAGTGCTCAATTAAATACAAAATAATTTTTTGAAATTTGGGGTAACTGAAGAGCCGTTTTTATGTTTCATAAAGTAGGTTCTTCAAGCCTAAAGTAGAGAAATACTGAATCCGTTAAGAACACTCAAAACGACAAAATAGAAAAAGTTGCAGGCTCGGTTTAATTGAGCCTGTTCATAGATGGTACTGGAAAGTGCAAGTTACCATACACGCCCCTGACACCGGTTCAAGTATTTAACATTTAAACACGAAAATTTTAAATAACACGACGACTACAGTAAAATTAAAGTCTCAGAATTTTGGAACAATTCAATGGAACTGTGTTCAAACTTTTCATTTTGTGGGGATTTTTTAACATAAACTTCATAATATCTTAAACGTGTTATCCCATTCACGTCAAAAAATACAGTGATTAACTTCTGTTTTTACGTCCGGTTTACATCAACAAGTTGTAAACATCGGTTGAATTTTGTCTGGAACAGATAAGCAGAAAAGTAAAAGTAATGTTTTGTTTCTTGTCTCAAAGGTACACCAGCTTAACAGACAAAAGTTCTGCATTTCAATTGCTCTTTCAAAATAAATTTGATTATACCAATACAGTAATTGGTAATCACATAATGAAAATAATTTAAAACAATTATTTGTTCAGGTCATTTCTTATATGTCAACACTTAACAGTTTAAATACAGGTGCTAGGAGTTTATTTTACATTCTGCCTGAAATGAACACAGTCACTGTAACATTTTGAAAATATGTACTGAAATATTTTGTTTATTGGATTAATGCAGGGAAGGGATAACTAAATTACTTTCAATACTGATTTAAAGCAAAATAATGGGTTTGAAGGAAAGTGAAATTGTATATTATGAGCTACTAAAACGAATTCTTATCAAGGGTCATTGGAAAGAGATATATGAATCAAATATTAACGGGGAAGATTGCATAAGGCAAAGATAATATCAATCGGCCTTTTTTTTTAAATTACGCATAGAAATTGCATAAAGAAATGAAGATTTCGAAAGCAGGATGTGTTTTTTTTTCTAACTAAACATAATCATTGATTAGCAAGAGAAGCAAAATAAAAATTACACAAACAACATGGTGCAATAATTGCTTAGAAATCATGTAAAATAGTACTTGGTACATAGAAGCAATTACATGTAACTGTTCGATCCAAGTTTCTAAGAGAAATATATGAATGAATGGTTAGCACTAGATCTGACATCAGGTTGGTAAAATCAATACACACAATAGATGCATACCGATCATATTTAAACTCAACACCTAAATGGAATACCGGGAACGTCATCTATAACATATCGCAAAAAATGATTTCAACAGAAAAGTAACATCAATTGAATGAGATTTCAATAGGCAGCATGTGCAATAACATTAAAATGTGACAATTAATTTGAAGAGAGCAACTTGAATGTGTGTAAAGGTGTGATTCATATTACTGGTTAAAGACTCTTGTGTCTAAAAGCTATAACAGCTATAAAAGTCAGTGGTTCTATAAAGGTTCGCACTTGTGAAAATTGAATTTACGAGGATTTGTCCCAAATATTCGCATATTAATACTTTACTGGTAAAATAAAAACAAACATCAAATCTATTTATTTGTAAGTTAAATATATTCCACTTTGTATGCAAAATGTCATAAATTTTATAATATGAGTTTACAAAAAAAAACATTTGAAACTGTTCAGTATATAGGTAGCGGCGAACGTCACGACGTCATTTCGAGGCCAACCTGATTCCATGAAATTATCACTAGACATCCAGGCTATGATATCATTAATTGCGTCATTGATAAATAGCATGGACAACCAGCGTACCGAACCCGTTCGATTCGCTTTCTAAGAATGTGTAACAATATTCTGCTTGCCAAACCTTCACAGATATTTAATTTGTCCGATATGCAATAGTCTTCCGCCCAACTTTCTCTTTCTACTACTTAAATATTTACTGAAGTCACAATGGCTATAAATTAGAATTGGCCTGCCTGATCAAAAATGGCATATAAAACTCCTGTCTTCTTTTGCTAAAGGACCGTGCCATTTGAAAACCGTACAAATGAATTTATAGGGTCATTCCCCGTTGGTGTTTATAAAATGATAGTAAATGCATTTTGTAGCTTGTGTGTACTTTTGCAAATGTTTACCCCAATTTTGTTTTAAAGATATGAAACTCTTTCTTATTTAATCATGATGTATACATTGCATTTTTATAATTAGAAACATTTTTATATAATATCTTATATATAATATAATTTCAATTTTATTAGGACAAATAATGTTTCAATTAATCTGGAACAAATGTTAACAACCAAAAACCGTAACAAAACTCACAGAGTTTACTATGTGCCATACATAATCAAACTAATGAGAATAATTCTGTTTGAATTTGGCATAGTTTTTCAAACGCAACTACTACTATACTTATAATCCATGATAAATCAGTCAGTTCCCTACAGGGATTTAACTGTATCAGGATATAAGATATATTGTGTGATATTATCAACTGACATTTAACAATGTCCTAATGTAGGTACAGTAAAAATGATGATGTATCAGTCTAATGCCAAAGAACGCTTTATCATATTAAACATAACCTCGGTTAAGAGTTGATAATGATAATATCAGAAATATTGGTATTCATTTATTTTGTATTTATATTTTGTATTTATTTATTTTGTATCTATTTTTTATTTTATTTATCAGTTTCATTTCTCTACTTTTACGAGTACTTTTCAACCAATCAAACGTTAGGACGTTGCCATAAACTAAGTTTCATATAATACATAACAAAATAACAATCAAGTGCATGCGTTGATTCTTGAAACTTACATTCTCTTTTCTAGGGTAAATGATAAAACTGCTCAACGGTGTAAGTACAAATTATGTTATTATATTTATTTTGATACTTGCTGTCTATTTGCCAATAAAAATCAGCCAGGAATTAATGCATTTATTACCAACGGGTAATTCATTTATGTTTACCTGAATGTCCTTTTGCAAACATTTTCGATTGATTCGGAATAAAATTAGTTTGATACAATGCTTACTTCGTAATGTTGATGGTATATGGTATATGTTCTGTAATCTAGTCATATTTGTTTTTCTTATAGCTGTAGTTGCTATTCAAATGTAAACAAAATGATAATGAAAGGATGATAACCAATGTATTGTAATGCTCTACTGGGGCAATGAGTAATGTTACTGTTTAAATTTCTGTGGAGATGGTCTTATTTTGTTGGTCGTAAGCATGTTTCTCATTTATTTATATGGCAATCAGCAATATTTTGCTTCAGTTTCTAAGGTTTGTAGACCAGATTGTTATGACCTTGTATATAATGATGCTTGTTATATATTATGGACGGCCAGTAAGTGACGTTATGGTATGTAAAATAGAGAAAATAAGAATCCCTAAAGAAAGCCCAACACGGCAAAATTGGAAATGTTGCAGACTCGGTTTGATTGTAACCTAGTTGCAATGTCCCCGGGCATGGCAAAATCCAGGTTAGAAAATTATAATCAAAGCTTATAACCTAATCGATAAAAAGATAAAAAGTTTAATGCTATTCGGGTACAGATACCGAGTGATCACATTTGGTAGCTCGAGTAATGGATTCCGAACTTAGGTATCGATAACATAAAACTAGTCATATCAACAATATATTCAACACTTAGAAAACTTGTTATACATTTACAAACCAATTAGTCCTTAATGGTAATAAAATTAAACTTGCATTGATTGATATTTGACTAAAGGTTTAAAAATATAGAAATATCAATAAGTTGCCATCATACTTTACATGTTCTTTAAATGTTTACAGTCCTGTCTATAAGGTCTTATTTTTAGAAATCTTTATAGGAAAGAAGTGTTACAGATTGAAACACGAAACTATTCCGAAAAGCTTTCAAAAATCCTGGTTATTCTTATTATGGAGCAAGTGACCTGGAAAAAGTATTTTGACTAGCAGTAAGTTCATGTACTAATTTCTTGAGTACATTCTGCTATAATTTTCATGCGGTAAGAACACACAAACAATAGCAGTAACTTGTTTTATATTTGAGTAAATGAACTGGATTAAACAAAAGTTCCTGTCCATAACATTTATATGCGCCCTTTTCAAAAAACGGGTCGTATAATAGTTTCCCCCCGACAGGCGGACTGTTCGGCGTCCGATTTTTGTCCGGAGCATGTCTCCTATACGCATAGAGTAGTTTTAATGAAACTTCATATAAATATTCACCACTTTAAGAAGCCGTGTCGCACGCATGATCCAGGTCTCTAGGTCAAAGGTCAATGTCACACTCAGAGGTCATTGAAAACCGCTTGTCCGGCGAAAAAGTTCTACATGCATAGAGGGATTTCAATTTAACTTGGCACAAATGTTCAACATTGTGAAGCGACGTGTTGCGTGTAAAAGTTAGGTCCCTGCCGTCAAGGTCAAGTTCACACTTAGGGGTCAAAGTTCAAACGAAAAACGTGTATTAGGACCATTTAATCATAATTTATTGTGGGATTGAAACACAAATGGTCATTATCATAACTACTGGTTTGTAACATGTAATTTAGGTTAATTAATGGAAGGTTAATGTCACTAAAGATGATAAAATATAGAAATTCTGTCCGTAGCATATCTCCTTCACGCATGGTGGGATTCTAATGAAACTTCATAGAAATGTTCACCACTATGGGAGCAGTGTCAGTTGCATGAACCAGGTCTCCAGGGTAAAGGTTAAGGTCACACTTTGAGTTTATTGAAAAATGGTTGTTCATAGCCGAACTTCTACATTTATCGGGAGCTTTTAATGTAACTTGGCACAAATGTTCACCATTTTGAGACTTATTGCGCACATAATCCATGTCCCTGCTAACAAAGTCAACGTCACATAGAGAGGTCAAAAGTTGTCTACGGGGACCATTTAGCTGTCATTTCTAAAGATGGTAATACAATCTACAATTGTGACACATGTAATTTAAATTAATATTTGCAAGGTCAAGGTAACTAAAATTGAATAAATATCTAGATATTTTACGGAAATTGCCCAGAATCATATCTCCTATTATATCTTTAATGCCTACATCTCTGTTAAAAGCTTTTGTGACAGGCGTATTTCCCTTGCTTAATATCTTATTAAAACAATTTGAGAAAAAAACGAAAAGTTTGACAAGGACACTGTAGTGTCTGTTATTTGACCTTGAAGTGTGACCTTGACATTAAGCTAGCACATGAATGACATTTGCTTTGTACATTGCTTCCAAAAAACATTTAAGCCAGGTTTGAAGATGATCTTTTAACGAATATAGGAACACAACTGACATTGCCTGACATTTGACCTTCAACGGGGATCTTGAGCTTAAGTTTCCACGGAAGTAGTATATATGTTGTATATTGCAAGATAACATTCGAGCAAAATGTAAAGAAATCATTCAAAGTGTGTACAGACGTTTTAGGGCAAACACTAAGTAACCTGAATTTTGACATTTAAAGGTGGCCTAGACCTTGTGACGATACAGCTGCAGCATAGGTACAGGCCATTGCCTTGTTGAGGTGAACATTAAAGTCAAGTTAAAAGAAAAACTCTTAAAAGGGATGTAGGAGTTATTGGGATACTCTATTACCTGATATTTGACCTTCAAGGAAGACCCTGACCTTGAGCCGACCCAGTCGCAACAAGGGTTCTGCACATTACATTCTAATCATAATGGTAAATATTTAAATAAATTATATGAAAATCCTTCAAGGGAAAAAAGGGTTATAGAGCGGGCACGGTTACTTCACTTTCAAAGGTGACCTTGAAGCCAGTACAGGTGCAACTATGATTGTGTCCTTAAGGTGAAAATATGAGCCAAATTGAAAAATAATCCTTAAATCGTTATGAAGCAGATTTTGATTAGTTATAATGATTGAAACGGATCTGCCGACGACGGGCCGACGACGGACCAACATGATAATGTGAAAAGCCTCCTCTTAATGATAGGGACAGGTGTTTTTAAAGGTTTAATATCAAATGACATGAAAATGGACAGTAGATTGCATAAAGTTATAATATTTGGTAATTATAGTAGGTCTTACTGTTTAAAACTTTTATAATCATAAAATTAAGGAAATTCCAGACTATAGTAAAATGTAGTTATATTGTTTCTTAAATAAATCTTTTCTTAATAACTATCAAACCAGACTTTAGTTACTGATTTCATGCCACATCGAAACTTAGTCTTACATAAAGATTCGGTCACTAGGTTTTTTTTTCGCTAATTGTATAATCATCCCCACATTTTTGTCATACTTTTTTGCAGTCAGGAAAACATCTGACAATGTTCGGATATCTCAATGCCCCCGAGAAGAACAGCTGGAGATTCTGACATTGTGAATTTCCTGTTGAAATCTCAACAAGCAAATTGATATGTATTTATACTGCAGAATATGATTGGAAATTAAGTTTCGTGTCATTAGTTATAATAAAACAAAGCCCTCAGTATTAATTACTTAACGCAAAATTGCATTCTCTAAATAATATCTTCAAATGTTATGTTATGTCAATTGGTCAAAAACTAAGAATGTATTATTCATGTTATGTAAACAGAAACTAACATATTCTTTCTGTCAAGTAATACATATGTTGATACATGTCTCAACGTCAAGTAAAATCCTTAAGAAAGTTAGAATATAAGATCTTAAACAAAACAATTATGTTATTATAGTTACACATGTTTCTGTACATCTCTTTTCTGAAATATTGATATGGCCACAAGACACAAGTATTTATTACCTGTAACATTCACCATATTTTTATATAAATCAAGATAAAAAAGAAGCAAAATAGAACAATATCCGTTTCTTTATTCTAAATGTCGTTACCTTCGGACGAAGGGACAAATTCATTTCAATATCCCCTTTCTGATTACCTCAACATGTTTGGCCGATGGCTTAACAAAATAGATTGGCACTGATCATCTGAGTATAACCAGAGGCATATATTTTCTCGTTTATAGAACAAAATGATTGATGGATGTTCATGTTATGAGCTAGCGATATCGGTAAATATGCATCATTTAGTACTGAGAGCACGTTTACAAGCTAAAACTAAGATAGTTCTATTTGAGATCAAGGGCAAATGAAAAGTACACCGGTCTGTAATATAAGCTATTCACATTAAAAACAACGTTATTGCTGTTATTTATACATTGCAGACCAGAATGATTGACATAAATTAAAATTACTTCATTTTTAAAATTTCAAAGTGACCTGACTCATAAGTATTCCGTTATCTTTGTAGACATTAAACATAGTTACATGTTCAAACAATTATTAATGTACATTCCCATCGACATTATTACATATTATTTACATATAAAAGATCCCCTTGCCCGTCTGAATTTTACACTAATGAACGGCAATAAGATTGATACATTTACACAATCTCGTTTGGAATTTGCATTTTACTGATAAAGCAAGACAATAAATTGTACAGTCTTATAATGGTTTGGCCAAATCAGAAAATATTTCACAAACAAATTAGTCTGTAATTTCATTGTATTGTACAAAATATTCTGCAAACAATCTTTATCGTACTATTGTGTCTTTCTTTTGTATAGTGTTTCAACTCTATCCCAAATCATAATGAAAAAGAATTAAAAGCATATTATTTACAATTTTTGAATACATCTTGCACCAACAAAGTGCTTCCTTTTCAAAAGCCAAATATTTTATAAAGGAGACAGTTATGATCTTGTACTTCTGTACAACAAGATAATAATATAAGGTTTATAGCTTTCTTCTATTAACATTCCTGTATTTATGTCCTTTGGGATTAACAGTGATGCTGCTTATATCATGCTTGTTTATTTCGAACTTCACACAGGAAATACCAATACGCATTCATGTCAGGTCTATCTATCATAAACATGTGCAACTAATGATAAATCCAGATCCTCAAATTTGGATGACTCGTCTTTGAGTTAACAATCGAAAGGATATGGCACATGAAAAATGACTTCACATATTATTACATTGATAAAGACCAAATAGTCAAATTGACTTGTTAGTCATGGATTATAAAAACATTTAAATCAGTAAAAATGTCAGACAGTATGATAGAAGGTAATTTAAAGACAAAAGCTGAATCTTCAATTTTACTATCGAACTTCACCCGAATGACAATTAGAATCAAACAAAGGTTATATCTGCTCTATTCCTGTTACATAGATACTAGTCTTGCAAAAATCAGATATACCAGGGACAGATATAAGTTCAATCAATGGTCAAAAACATTAATAACACATTATACTAAACATATTTAGCTTATAAGTTTTACTTTGTCGTAAATTATTACTTTTGCACGTAATCGGACAGAAATGAGACATCATTGTATCGTGTTGTTTCCTTTTATTTGTTGTGTCGAAGCATTTTAGCATTAATTGCAGTTTCATTTTATTTGCCTTTTCGCATTACTGCATATTACCATAAGATAATATGGATATATTTTCTGTATTTTTTTTAATTTCAGAAACATCATAAGATGACTAGGTCATCTTGTCAGAATCTTGTGGTAGTTTTAATAATTTTACATCCGATTTTCGTAAAAATGTTGAAAGAAAAAACAACACAAATCCCTTGAATGATGACAAAACAAGACTTCCGTAATGTCACACTTTGAAGTATGTTAAGGTGTGTCAAAAAATAATTCACATGTTCGAATATGTATATAACAGCAAGCTCTATTCTAATATTTTCTTTTTAATTTTCTTTTTAAAATCTTATATTAACAATTAAGTTGAAACATTCTTGAGTTCAATACTCTCAGTACAATTATTCATGAGCACAAACTCCTGCTAGAAATGATTGATTGGCATCGACTTGTAATCACAAAGGTATTTTTGTTTGCAGCGATTTAATTGCAATGCACTGTTTCGTGGTGATACGTTTTGGCACTCTGCACATTTCATCATGGAACGAGTCATTAAGTTTACCATACTAAACATAAATATCCGTCGACACTTCCTGCTTGGCAAGAGCTAGACTTTTACATCAGAACAATTACTTCTATTTTGACGTGTTACGAAATGAGTGATAATGCATTCTGTTCATTGTCATCTGTTTATATTATTACTGTAAATACATATTTATTTCAATATATCTAGATAAAAATAACACCATTAAAGGTGTTAACATTTAATATTTACCTTTTAGTGCCTTTTCTTCAATCAATACGAAATGCGATGCTTATGCGAATGATATGTTATGTAAATTAACATTTTTAATTTAACTTTTAATAGAATATTGTAAAATATTGATGAAATAAAATGCGTATTTTCATTTTCCGTATTTTCAGTGTAAAAAATATTTTTCACTGCTGTAAAACATATTTTCGTATTTTCACTTATGTCTTGTCTTACTTTCTTCTTAATTCAGTTATAAAACAAAATTTAATGGGATTTTTTTCAAATTGTTATGTAAAAAGAAAGAACAATGTATATAATAAACCAAAAATTCAAGATTTTTCTAGAGATACAGTATTTATTTTCATTATGTGGTATGAAAATTATCATATATCAATCGTGGCTACTGCCACTCATGAAATATTTATTTTCATAACAATAGATGAAAATAAATCATGTATTTAAAGAAGAAACTTGAATATCCACTTATTATTTTATTTCTTGTTAAACATTCATATTTTACCTTCATGATAGAGTGCATTACAAATAACTGTAGAAGATGAGCAACGTTGAAACATCAGTTTCTTTCTAAGATAACACATAATTGTATTGCTGTAAAAAGTCCCTTCAAGCAACACATACGTTTTCAAAGTTATTGGGTACAGCTAAGTCACGATATACAAGAAATTATATGAATACAAAACAGATTTGTTTTAATTATGTTCAAAATAATTTCATTTACAGCTATTATAGAAGCTTAAGTAATAGATCGGCTATGCAACTAGATAAATAAAGCTTAATTGTGATTTCTTTTATAAGTTTGAGTGAGACTTTAAATTATCTGTGATTTAGTCGTATCCATATTTAATGTTTTCCAATATCAAGTCATCCTAAGATGGCTGATTTGTGCCATGTCGTATTTCTGCTCCAAGAGACGCCAGACAAAAAACGCGAAAATATGACATGGCATAAATCAGCGACTATCTCATCCAGTTCTTCATTATGTAACAAGAACAGATTATTGACGAAGATAATTTTTAGAGAATATTCGGGTTTTATGTAGATGAGCTTTTGATATATAAGCAACTCATTTGAAAACAATACATACTATAATTACTTTTGAAATATATTTGTACAATTATTGTTTGTAAATCGTAATTTCGTAACGTAAATACAAAAACATTATATCGCGGGATGAAACATAATTATCTCAAAATTGTTTAAAAAATAGAATCTGAAAAAAAAAACATTTTATTTTCAATTAATGAAAATGTCATCCATTTGCATAGACAGTAAAAGTTATCTTTTTAATTTTTGCCAGTACCGTTTTTGTCCGCCTTCTCTCCGTCATAAAACGCGATGTACGTTGAAATCCTATCACACACCAGACCAGTGTGCCTGATACAAACATGACTCTTGACGAACAATCGCCGGAATTGGATGTTAAACCCTGGAAATGTCATATTTAAATATCATGTGATTTGACATGAGAATTTTTGTAAAATCAGGTTTTTTATGGTGTCTAGTTGCAACGTTAATTTATTTGAAAATGTCGACCAGAAAACTGTGGTATTATAAACTTGTGTTTATAGTCAGATAGGTCTTCTCCGAAAAACAAGTAAAAAGATTTTTAAAAAAAAACATATACGTACGCATTAAATTAAACACAAGTTTCCGAGTGGCATATTCGTTTTTCAGACAGTTGGGTCGATCTTTTCTTTAATATTTATTTTTCTCAGTTTATTGCAGGAAACAAGTGTATTGTAAATGGTAGTTTTGCTATAATTGGCTAAAGTGGAGTAATTTTCGTCTATCACAATATTCCGATTTCGATTATTCAAACCCATCGATTATTCGATGTAATTTTTCAGTCCCAGGCACTTCTATTGAACGGCGTTGGACTGTATTATTTATTTGTCTGAATACTTCGGTTGTTGTACATCTGCTGAATGCAGCAACACAATTATATAATAATCCACGTTGAATGATATATTTCAGAAGCTGCACTTGCGACTGAAGTCTATGCGGGAATGTCTTATCAATCCAAGACAAAATTAAATTTTACTTTAACTTTGAAATATCTTAGTATTATCTCATTTAGAACAGAAGGTAATCAAAAATATTTAAATTTGAAAAAAGGAAAATGACAGACGCTATTCGATGCACGTTTTTGTTTGTTTTTTTTTCTTATCAGGTAACTGGCTTGTTAACAAATAGTTATATTTGGTTTCCAACATATTTTATTTTAGCTTCTAAATAATAAGAATATTGCTATATAAAGTCCGACAGTTCATGCAGAGAAAACGAGCCGTCTTGTTTGGTTGATCATTTGCTGTGAGTATGTTCTTATTTTTACTTTACACTCACTGGTGTTCTGATAAACTTTATTTCTTTGACATAAACAGTCAATATCATGTTTTCAACGATGCCTTAAAATCCCCAATACTTAAAGATATAACCATACGTTTTATTAATTATAGACGATAACCAGACGAACTAGGCTAACATTACAGTTTAATCAAGGGATGTATTGTTTCTTGTAACACAGCAAAAAATTGTTTCCAAACGAACATTTTAAAACAGAATTTAAGCTTTGTGAATCGACGATCATATAGGTCATTGGATTATAAAACAGCGGTTTTTAAATATGCAATTATTTGCTTATCGTATTACTTGACATTACGCTATAGTTTTTAACAAATTTTCAGAAAATAAAACAGTTTTTGAAAACCAACCTTGACATGTTTAAAATGTAATGAAATTATGCGATGGTTGTTCTTCAATTAGTGGAAGTTATTTCAACGCCTTTCGTGTATCTTTTCCTTTTTATTTCATCTATCATGCCTGCAAATTGTATAATTTGTATGCTCTCATCAGACATTTATCGAAAGGTTAATTTATTGAATTAACCTTTATTACAATGATTAAGTGCTCAATTAAATACAAAATGCTGTTTTTTTTTTAATTTGGGGTAACTGAAGAGCCGTTTTTATGTTTCATAAAGTATGTTCTTCAAGCCTTAAGTAGAGAAAAACTGAATCCCTTAAAAACGCCCAAAACGACAAAATAAAAAAAATGTTGCAGGCTCGATTTAATTGAGTCTGTTCATAGACGGTACTGGGAATTGCAAGTTACCAAACACGCCCCTGGCACCGGTTTAAGTATTCAACATTTAAACACGAAAATTTTAAATAACACGACGACTAGAGTAAAATTAAAGTCTCAGAATTTTGGAACAATTCAATGGAACTGTGTTCAGACTTTTCATTTTGTGGGGATTTTTTAGCATAAACTTCATAATATCTTCAATGTGTTATCTCATTCACGTCAAAACGTATAGTGATTAACTTCTGTTTTTTTTATGTCTACAAGTTGTAAACAACGGTTGAATTTTGTCTGGAACAGATAAGCAGAAAAGTAAAAGTAATGTTTTGCTTTCTTGTCTGTCAGGTACAGTTCAAAGACAGACCCGGTTATGAGACAAAAGTGCTTCATTTCAATTGCACTTTCAAAATAAATTTGATTATATACATACAGTAATTGTTAATCACATACTGAAAATAATTTAAAACAATTATTTGTTCAGGTCATTTCTAATATGTAATCACTAAACAGTTTAAATACAGGTGCTAAGAGTTTATTTTTACATTCTGCCTGAAATGAAAACAGACACTGTAACATTTTGAAAATATGTACAGAAATATGTTGTTTATTGGATTAATGCAGGGAAGGGATAATTTTACGAACACTGATTTAAAGCAAAATAATGGGTTTGAAGGAAAGTGAAATTGTACATAATGAAATTCTAAAATGAATCAATATCAAGGGTGATTGGAAAGAGGTATATGAAAAAAAAATTAAAAAGGGGAAGATTGCATTAGGAAAAGATAATATCAAATTTTAAAAAAAAATATGCATAGAAATTGCATTAAGAAATGAAGATTTCGAAAGCAGGAAGTGTTGTTTTTTTTTTTTTTTTAACTAAATATAATCATTGATTAGCAAGAGAAGCAAAGTAAAAATTACACAAACAACATGGTGCAATAAGTGCTTAGAAATCATGTAAAATAGTACTTGGTACATAGAAGCAATTACATGTAACTGTACGATCCAAGTTTCTAAGAGAAATATATGAATGAATGGTTAGCACTAGATCTGACATAAGGTTGGAAAAATCAATACACACAATAGATGCATACCGATCATATTTATACTCAACACCTAAATGGGATACCGGGAATGTCATCTATAACATATCGCAATGAATGATAGTAAGCTTTCCACAGAAAACTAACATCAATTGAATGAAATTTCAATATGCAGCATGTGCAATAACATTATAATGTGACAATTAATTTGAAGGAAAAAAAAACTTATGTGTAAAGCTGTGATTAAGATTACTGGTTAAAGACTCTTGTGTCTAAAAGCTATAAAAGTCAATGGCTCTATAAAGGTTCCACTTGTGAAAATTGAATTTACGAGGTTTGTCCAAAATGTTCGCATAATACTTTACTGGTAAAATAAAAACAGGCATCAAATCTCTTTATTTGTAAGTTAAATATATTCCACTTTGCATGCAAAATGTCATAAATTTTATAAATATGAGTTTACAAAAACAAACATTTGAAACTGTGCAGTATATAGATAGCGGCGGAAGTCACGACGTCATTTCGAGGCCAACCTGATTCCATGAAATTATCACTAGACATCCAGGCTATGATATCATTTATTGCGTCATTGATAAATAGCATAGACACCCAGCGTACCGAACCTGTTCGGTTCGCTTTCTAAGAATGTGTAACAATATTCTGCTTGCCATACCTTCACAGATATTTAATTAGTCCGATATGCAATAGACTTTCGCCCAACTTTCTCTTTCTACTACTTAAATATTTACTGAAGTCACAATGGCTATAAATTAGGATTGGTCTGCCTGATCAAAAATGGCATATAAAACTCCTGTCTTCTTTTGCTAAAGGACCGTGCCATTTGAAAACCGTACATTTGAATTTATAGGGTCATTCCCCGTTGGTGTTTATAATATGATATTAAATGCATTTTGTACCTTGTGTGTGCTTTTGCAAATGTTTACACCAATTTTGTTTTAAAGATATGAAACTCTTACTTATTTAATCATGATGTATACATAGCATTTTTATAATGAAAAACATTTTTATATCGCACTTCTACAAATAATTTGATAATATAATTTTAATTTTATTAGGACAAATAATGTTCCAATGAATCTGGAACAAATGTTAACAATCAAAAACTGTAACAAAACTCAAATAGTTTACAATGTGCCATACATAATCAAACTTATGGGATTAATTCTGTTTGAATTTGGCATAGTATTTCAAACGCAACTATATACTTATAGTCCATGATAAATCAGTCAGTTCCCTACAAGAATTTAACTGTATCAGGATATTAGATATATTGTGTGATATTATCAACTGACAATGTCCTAATGTAGGTACAGTAAAAATGATAACGTATCAGTCTAATGCCAAAGAACGCTTTATGGACATAACCTCGGTTAAGAGTTGATAATAGTTATATCAGAATTATTGGTATTTATTAATTTATGTATTTATTTTGTATTTATTTTGTATTTATTTATTTTGTATCTACTTGTATTTTATTTATCTGTTTCATTTCTCTACTTTTACTTTTCAACTCATCAAACGTTCTTAGGACGTTGCCATAAAGTAAGTTTCATATAAAAATTACAAAATAACAATCAAATGCGCGCGTTGATTCTTGAAACTTGCATTCTCTTTTCTAGGGTAAACGATAAAGCAGCCCAACGGTGTAAGTACAAATTATGTTATTATATTTATTTTGATACTTGCTGTCTATTTGCCAATAAAAATCAGCCAGGAATTGATGTATTTATTACCAACGGGTAATTCATTTATGTTTACTTGAATGTCCTTTTGCAAACATTTTCGATTGATTCGGAATAAAATTAGTTTGAAACGATGCTTACTTCGTAATGTTGATGGTATATGGTATATGTCCTGTACCTAGTCATGTTTGTTTTTCTTATAGCTGTAGTTGCTATTCAAATGTAAACAAAATGATAATGAAAGGATGATAACCAATGTATTATAATGCTCTATTGGGGCAATGAGTAATGTTACTGTTTAAATTTCTGTGGAGATGGTCTTACTTTGTTGGTCGTAAGCATGTTTCTCATTTATTTGTATGGCAATCAGCAATATTTTGCTTCAGTTTCTAAGGTTTGTAGACCAGATTGTTATGACCTTGTATATAATGATGCTTGTTATATATTATGGACGGCCAGTAAGTGACGTTATGATATGTAAAATAGAGAAAATAAGAATCCCTAAAGAAAGCCCAACACGGCAAAATTGGAAATGTTGCAGGCTCGGTTTGATTGTAACCTCGTTGCAATGTCCCCGGGCATGACAAAATCCAGGTGAGAAAATTATAATCAAAGCTTATAACCTAATCGATAAAAAGATAAAAAGTTTAATGCTATTCGGGTACAGATACCGAGTGATCACATTTGGTAGCTCGAGTAATGGATTCCGAACTTAGGTATCGATGGATATAATGGATCATAGTGATACTGATCAGCTTTTGCTTACTATTCTTTAAGTCTTGAAATTAACCACTGAAATCGAAAACTTGGTATCGCAATAAACTAACGACCAGCATTAATTTTTGACAAATACAATAATCACATGTTTTTCAAAAAAGTCATTCAGAAATATATCAAGTACTTTTAAGAGCTGATGTTTATTGAGCAAAAATTGATGCTTGTACACAGCAAATTATTTACGTTTGATTCTTTGAATATCAGCTCGCAGTAGTTTATATATATATACTATCTTAACAATAAAGGTGTGTACATTTACATTCCACAACTTATTTTATTTCTACTTCACAAAAATAACGTGAATTGTTCTCTATTTAAAATAACGTGAAGCTGTGAAACTAATAGTGACAATTCTTTTATTCAAATTACAAATAAATCAATAATAAGTACTCTCATTAAAAACACAACAATAAAAAATGAAATAAAATGTAAAATATTATGATCTCCTTTAATTTGGTTTCTAGCTTTAAATTGCTGTCTAAGGTTGTCTGACATCACTCCTTTAAAAATCAAAGAAAGCTGCGGTATCAAAGTAACTACCAATAAAGCAATGCAACCAGCTATATACATAATATAGCTGCCGTATCTAGGAAGTAATTTTTTGCATCCTGCATTTAAAACAAACTAATTTAAATTTAACACTTGGCAAATATAAAGCATTGTACACTTGGCATAAGTCATGACATAACTATATAAAACTTGTCATATCAACAATATATTCAACACTTAGAAACATTGTCATACATTTACAAACCAATTAGACCATAATGGTAATAAAATTAAACTTGCATTGATTGAAATTTTACTAAAAGTTTAACAATATAGACATATCAATAAGTTGCCATCATACTTTACATTGTGTACATTTTGTAATTTCGTATGTTCTTTATATGTTTACAGTCCTGTCTATAAGGTCTAATGTTTAGAAATCCTTATAGAAAAGAAGTGTTACAGATTGAAACACGAAACTATTCCGAAAAGTTTTGAAAATCCTGGTTATTCTAATTATGGAGCTAGTGTTACACCTGGAAAAAGTATATTGTAAATACATGTACTAATTTCTTGTGTACATTCTGCTATAATTTTCATGTGGTTAGAACACATAAACAAAAGCAGCAACTTGTTTTTATACTTCAGCAAATGAACTGGATTTAACAAAAGTTCCTGTCCATTAGATTTTAATGCGCCCGTTTAATAAAAAACGGGTCGTATTATAGTTCCCCCCTGGCAGGTGGACGGACGGGCGGGCATTCGTTTTTTATCTGGAGCATATCTCCTACACGCATGGAGTAATTTTAATGAAACTTCATATAAATGTTCACCACTAGAAGCCGTGTCGCGCGCATGAACCAGGTCTATAGAACAAGGGTCAATGTCACACTCAGAAGTCATTTAAAAACGCTTGTCCGGAGCAAGGTTTCATCATGCATAGAGGGATTTCAATATAACTTGGCAAAAATATTCACCATTGTAAAGCGGAGTGTTGTGCAACTAAAATTCTTCAAGGAAAAATGAGTTATAGAGCGGGCACGGTTTTGCCCGTGACTTAAACTTCAAAGGTGACCTTGAAGCAAGTAGAGAGGCAATAATGATTGTGTCCTCAAGGAGAAAACATGAGCCACATTAGAAAAAAATCGTTATGAAGCAGATCATGATGATTTATAATGATTGAATCGGTTCGGCAGACGACGGACGAACACGATAATGTGAAAAGCCTCCTCTAAATGGTAGCGACAGATTTATCAATTGACATGAAAATGGACAGTAGATTGCATACAGTTATAATATTTGGTAATTATTTAGTAGATGTAACTGTTTGAAACTTTTATAATCATATAAATTAAGGAAATTCCAGACTATACAGTAGTTATATTGTTTCTAAAATAAATTTTTTTCCAAATAACTATAAAACCAGACTAAATGATTTCATGCCACATCGAAACTTAGTCTGACATAAAGACTCGGTCACTAGGTTTTTTCGCTATTTGTATAATCATCCCAACATTTGTGTCATACTTTTTTGCAGCCAGGAAAGAAAAGATCTGACAGTGTTAGTATATCTCAATTCCCTCGGGAAGAACAGCTGGAAATTCTGTCAATGTGAATTTCTTGTTGAAATCACAACAAGCTAATTAATGTGTATTTATACTGCAAAATATATGATTGGAAATTAATTTTCGTGTCATTAGTTATAATAAAACAAAGCCATCAGTATTAATTACTTTACGCGAAATTGCATTCTCTAAATAAAATGTACATAGAATATCTTTATAAAATTATGTTATGTCATTTGGTCAAAAACTAAGAATGTATTATTCATGTTATGTAAACAGAAACTAACATAGTCTTTCTGTCAAGTAATACATATTTTGATACATGTCTCAACGTCAAGTAAAATCCTTAAGAAAGTTAGGATACAAGATCTTAAACAAAACAATTACGTTATTATAGTAACACATGTTTCTGTACATCTCTTTTCTGAAACATTGATATGGCCACAAGTATTTATTACCTGTAACAATCACCATATTTTTTATATAAATCAAGAATAAAAAAGAAGCAAAACAGAACAATATCCGGTTCTTTATTCTAAGTGTCGTTACCTTTGGACGAAGGGACACATTCCTTTCAATATCCCCTTTCTGATTACCTCAACAAGTTTGGTCGATGGCTTAACAAAATAGATGATTATCTGAGTATAACCAGAGGCATATATTTTCTCGTTTATAGAGCAAAATGATTGATGGATGTTATTGTTATGAGCTAGATATATCGGTAAATATGCATCATTTTGTACTGAGAGCACGTTTACAAGATAAAAATAAGATATTTCTATTGGACATCAAGGGCAAATGAAAAGTACACCCGGTCTGTAATATTAGCTGTTCACATAAATAACAACTTAATTGCTGTTATTTATACTTTGCAGACCAGAATGATCGACATAATTTAAAATTACTTCATTTATAAAATTTCAAAGTGAACACATTTCTACACCTGACTCATAATTAAACCGTTATCTTTGTAGACATTTAACATAGTTACAGGTTTAAACAATTATTTACATTCCCATCGAGATTTTCGCAATTATAACTACATGTATTTACATATGAAAGATTCCCTTGCCCGTCTGAATTTTAGACTAATGAAAGGGAGTAAGATTGATACATTTACACCATCTCGTTTGGAATTTGCATTTAACAAACAATCTTTGGCGTACTTTTGTATAGTGTTTCAACTCCACCCTAAATCATAATGAAAAAGAATTAAAAGCATATTTACAAGTTTTTTTTAATACATCTTGTACCATCGAAGTGCTTCCTTTTCAAAAGCAAAATATTTTATGAAAGAGACAGTTATGATCTTGTACTTCTGTACAACAAGATATCAATATTAGGTTTATAGCTTTTTTCTATTAACATTCCTGTATTTATGTCCTTTGGGATTCACAGTGATGCTGCTTATATCATGCTCGTTTATTTAGAACTGCACACAGGAAATACCAACACGCATTCATGTCAGGTCTATCTATCATAAACATGTGCAACTAATGATAAATCCACATCCTTAAATTTGGATGATTCGTCCTTGAGTTAACAATCAAAAGTATATCGCACATGAAAAATGACTTCACATATTATTTCATTAATAAAGACCAAATATTCAAATTGACTTCTTAGTCATGGATTATTAGAAACAAGTAAATCAGTAATAAATGTTAGACAGTATTATATAAGGACATTCAAAGACAAAAGCTGAATCTTCAATTTTACTATCGAACTTCACCCGAATGACAAAAAGAATCAAACAAAGGCTGTATCTGCTCTATTCCTGTTACATAGATACTAGTCTTGCAAAAATCAGATATACCAGGGATAGATATAAGTTCATTCAATGGTCAAATACTTAAACAAAAAACATTAATAACACATTATACTAAACATATTTAGCTTATAAGTTTTACTTTGTCGTAAATTATTACTTTTGCACATAGTGGGACAGAAATGAGACATCATTTTATCGTGTTGTTTCCTTTTATTTGTTGTGTCTAAGCATTTTAGCATTAATTGCTATTTTATTTTATTTGCCTTTTCGCATTACTGCATATTACCATAACATAATATGGATATATGTTCTGTATTTTTTTTAATTTCAGAAACATCAATTGATGACTAGGTAATCTTGTCAAAATCTTGTGGTATTTTAAATAATTTTACATCCGATTTTCGTAAAAATGTTAAAAGAAAAAACAACACAAATCACTTGAATGGTGACAAAACAAGACTTCCGTAAATGTTACATTTTAATGTATGTTAAGGTGTGTCAAAAAAGAATTCACATGTTAGAATATGTATATAACAGCAAGCTCTATTCTAATATTTTGACAGTCAAGTTGAAACATTCTTGAGTTCGATACTCTCAGTATAATTATTCATGAGCACAAACTCTAGCTAGAAATGATTGATTGGCATCGACTTGTAATCACAAAGGTATTTGTATTTGCAGCGATTTAATTGCAATGCACTGTTTCGTGGTGATACGTTTTGGCACTCTGCACATTTCATCATGAAACGAGTCATTAAGTTTACCATACTAAACATAAATATCCGTCGGCACTTCCTGCTTGGCAAGACTTTTACATCAGAACAATTACTTTTATTTTGACGTGTTACGAAATGAGTGATAATGCATTCTGTTCATTGCCATCTGCTTATATTATTATTGTAAATACATATTTATTTCCATATATCTAGATTAAAATAAGTGTTAACATTTAATATTTACCTTTAAGTGCCTTTTCTTTAATCAATACGAAATGTGATGCTTATGCGAATGATATGTTATGTAAATTAACATTTTTAATTTAACTTTTAATAGAGTATTGAAAAATATTAATGGAATAAAATGCGTATTTTCATTTTCCGTATTTTCTGTGTAAAAAATATTTTTCACTGCAGTAAAACATATTTTCGTATTTTCACTTGTGTCTTGTCTTACTTTCTTCTCAATTCAGCCATAAAACAAATTTATTATTTTATTTCTTATTAAACATTCTTATTTTACCTTCATGATAGAGTGCATTACAAATCACTGTAGAAGATGAGCAACGTAGAAACATCAGTTTCTTTCTAAGATAACACATAATTGTATTGCTGTTAAAAGTCCCTTCAAGCAACACATACGTTTTCAAAGTTATTGGGTACAGCTAAGTCAGGAAAAACAATAAGAAATTATATTAATACAAAACAGATTAATTTTAATTATGCTCAAAATATTTTCATTTATAGCTATTACAGAAGCTTAAGTAATAGATCGGCTATGCAACTAGATAAATAAAGCTTAATTGTGAATTCTTGTATAAGTTTGAGTCAGACTTTAATTTTCTGTGATTTAATCGTATCCATATTTAATGTTTTCCAATATCAAGTCATCCTAAGGTAGCTGATTTGTGCCATGTCGTATTTCCACAGGAGCAGTATATTTGTTGTACATTGCAAGATAACATTCGAGCAAATGTAAAGAAATCATTCAAAGCGTGTACAGACGTTTAAGGGCAAACACTAAGTAACCTGAATTCTGACATCAAAAGGTAGCCTAGACCTTGTGACGATACAGCTGCAGCATAGGTACAGGTCATTGCCTTGTTGAGGTGAACATTTATGTTTAAAGAAAAACTCTCAAGAGGGGTGTAGGAGTTATTGGGATACTCAATTACCTGATATTTGACCATAAAAGGAAGACCCTGACGTTGAGCTGACCCAGTCGCAACTAGGGTACTGCACATTACATTGTTATGTTAAATATTTAAATAAACTATATGAAAATCCTTCAAGGGAAAAATGGGTTATAGAGCTGGCACGGTTTTGCCCGTTACTTCACTTTCAAAGGTGACCTTGAAGCTAGTACATGTGCAACTATGATCGTGTCCTTAAGGTGAAAATATGAGCCAAATTGAAAAATAATCCTTAAATTGTTATGAAGCAGACTATGATCAGTTATAATGATTGAGACGGATCGGCCGACGACGGACCAACATGATAATGTGAAAAGCCTCCTCTAAATGATAAGGACAGTTTTTTTAAAGGTTAAATATCAAATGACATGAAAATGGACAGTAGATTGCATAAAGTTATAATATTTGGTAATTATAGTAGGACTTACTGTTTAAAACTTTTATAATCATAAAATTAGAGAAATTCCAGACTATAGTAAAATGTAGTTATATTGTTTCTAAAATAAATCTTTTCTAAATAACTATCAAACCAGACTTAATGATTTCATGCCACATCGAAACTTAGTCTTACATAAAGACTCGGTCACTAGGTTTTTTCCGCTAATTTTTGTCATACTTTTTTGCAATCAGGAAAACATCTGACAGTGTTCGGATATCTCAATGCCCCCGGGAAGAACAGCTGGAGATTCTGACATTGTGAATTTCCTGTTGAAATCTCAACAAGCAAATTGATATGTATTTATACTGCAGAATATGATTGGAAATTAAGTTTCGTCTAATTACAAAATGTAGTTGTAATAAAATAAAGCCCTCAGTAGTAATTACTTAACGCAAAATTGCATTCTCTAAATAAAATGTACATAGAATATCTTCAAAATATTATGTTATGTCATTTGGTCAAAAAAAAGAATGTATTATTCATGTTATGTAAACAGAAACTAACATATTCTTTCTGTCAAGTTATACATATTTTGATACATGTCTCAACGTCAAGTAAAATCCTTAAGAAAGTTAGAAACAAAACAATTACGTTATTATAGTTACGCATGTTTCTGTACATCTCTTTTCTGAAATATTGATATGGCCACAAGTATTTATTACCTGTAACATTCACCATATTTTTGATATAAATCAAGATAAAAAAAAGCAAAACAGAACAATATCCGGTTCTTTATTCTAAATGTCGTTACCTTCGTACGAAGGGACAAATTCATTTCAATATCCCCTTTCTGATTACCTCAACAAGTTTGGCCGATGGCTTAACAAAATAGATTGGCACTGATCATCTGAGTATAACCAGATGCATATATTTTCTCGTTTGTAGAACAAAATGATTGATGGATGTTCATGTTATGAGCTAGCGATATCGGTAAATATGCATCATTTAGTACTGAGAGCACGTTTACAAGAAAAAACTAAGATAGTTCTATTTGAGATCAAGGGCAAATGAAAAGTACACCGGTCTGTAATATTAGCTATTCACATTAATAACAACGTTTTTGCTGTTATTTATACATTGCAGACCAGAATGATTGACATAAATTAAAATTACTTCATTTTTAAAATTTCAAAGTGACCTGACTCATAAGTATTCCGCTATCTTTGTAGACATTAAACATAGTTACATGTTCAAACAATTATTAATGTACATTCCCATCGACATTATTACATATTATTTTTATATAAAAGATTCCCTTGCCCGTCTGAATTTTACACTAATGAACGGCAATAAGATTGATACATTTACACCATCTCGTTTGGAATTTGCATTTTACTGATAAAGCAAGACAATAAATTGTACAGTCTTATAATGGTTTGGCCAAATCAGAAAATATTTCACAAACAAATTAGTCTGTAATTTCATTGTATTGTACAAAATATTCTGCAAACAAACTTTATCGTACTATTGTGTCTTTCTTTTGTATAGTGTTTCAACTCTATCCCAAATCATAATGAAAAAGAATTAAAAGCATATTTACAATTTTTGAATACATCTTGTACCAACAAAGTGCTTTCTTTTCAAAAGCCAAATATTTTATAAAGGAGACAGTAATGATCTTGTACTTCTGTACAACAAGATAATAATATAAGGTTTATAGCTTTCTTCTATTAACATTCCTGTATTTATGTCCTTTGGGATTGACAGTGATGCTGCTTATATCATGCTTGTTTATTTAGAACTGCACACAGGAAATACCAATACGCATTCATGTCAGGTCTATCTATCATAAACATGTGCAACTAATGATAAATCCAGATCCTTAAATTTGGATGATTCGTCTTTGAGTTAACAATCGAAAGGATATGGCACATGAAAAATGACTTCACATATTATTACATTGATAAAGACCAAATAGTCAAATTGACTAGTTAGTCATGGATTATAAAAACATTTAAATCAGTAAAAATGTCAGACAGTATTATAGAAGGAAATTTAAAGACAAAAGCTGAATCTTCAATTTTACTATCGAACTTCACCCGAATGACAATTAGAATCAAACAAAGGTTATATCTGCTCTATTCCTGTTACATAGATACTAATCTTGCAAAAATCAGATATACCAGGGACAGATATAAATTCATTCAATGGTCAAATACTTAAACCAAAAACATTAATAACAAATTATACTAAACATACTTAGCTTATAAGTTTTACTTTGTCGTAAATTTTTACTTTTGCACGTAATCGGACAGAAATGAGACATAATTTTATCGTGTTGTTTCCTCTTATTTGTTGTGTCTAAGCATTTTTGCATTAATTGCTATTTCATTTTATTTGCCTTTTCGCATACTGCATATTACCATAAAATAATATGGATATATTTTCTGTAAGTTTTTTTTTAATTTAAAGAGTTTAATTTCAGAAACATCAAAAGATGGTTAGGTAATCTTGTCAGAATCTTGTGGTAGTTTAAATAATTTTACATCCGATTTTTGTAAAAAATGTTGAAAGAAAAACAACACAAATCGCTTGAATGGTGACAAAACAAGACTTCCGTAAATGTCACACTTTGATGTATGTTAAGGTGTGTCAAAAAAGAATTCACATGTTAGAAAATGTATATAACAGCAAGCTCTATTCTAATATTTTCTTTTTCAAATTTTATTTTGACAGTTAAGTTGAAACATTCTTGTGTTCGATACTCTCAGTATAATTATTCATGAGCACAAACTCCAGCTAGAAATGATTGATTGGCATCGACTTGTAATTTGTAATCACAAAGGTATTTTTGTTTGCAGCGATTTAATTGCAATGCACTGATTCGTGGTAGTACGTTTTGGCACTCTGCACATTTCATCATGGAAAGAGTCATTAAGTTTACCATACTAAACATAAATATCCGTCGGCACTTCCTGCTTGGCAAGACTTTTACATCAGAACAATTACTTTTATTTTGACGTGTTACGAAATGAATGAATATGCATTCTGTTCATTGCTATCTGCTTATATTATTACTGTAAATACATATTTATTTCCATATATCTAGATTAAATTAATATCATTAAAGGTGTTAACATTTAATATTTACATTTTAGTGCCTTTTCTTTAATCAATACGAAATGTGATGCTTATGCGAATGATATGTTATGCAAATAAACATTTTTAATTTAACTTTTAATAGAATATTGAAAATTATTGATGAAATAAAATGCGTATTTTCATTTTCCGTATTTTCAGTGTAAAAAATATTTTTCACTGCAGTAAAACATATTTTCGTATTTTCACTTGTGTCTTGTCTTACTTTTTTCTTAATTTAGCCATAAAACAAAATTTAATGGGAATTTTTTCAAATTGTAATGTAAAAAAATAGAACAATGTATATAATAAACCGGAAATTCAAGATTTTTCTAAAGATACAGTATTTATTTTCATTTTGTGGTATGAAAATTATCATATTTCAATCGTGGCTACTGCCACTCATGAAATATTCATTTTCATAACACTGGATGAAAATAAATCCTGTATTTAAGGAAGAAACTTGAATATCCCCTTATCATTTTATTTCTTGTTAAACATTCATATTTTACCTTCATGATAGAGTGCATTACAAATCACTGTAGAAGATGAGCAACGTAAAAGCATCAGTTTCTTTCTAAGATAACACATAATTGTATTGCTGTAAAAAGTCCCTTCAAGCAACACATATGTTTTCAAAGTTATTTGGTACAGCTAAGTCAGAAAAAAATAAGAAATTATATGAATACAAAACAGATTTGTTTTAATTATGTTCAAAATAATTTCATTTACAGCTTTAATAGAAGCTTAAGTAATAGATCGGCTATGCAACTAGATAAATAAAGCTTAATTGTGATTTCTTGTATACGTAAGTTTGAGTGAGACTTTAAATTTTCTGTGATTTAATCGTATCCATATTAAATGTTTCCAATATCAAGTCATCCTAAAATGGCTCATTTGTGCCATGTCGTATTTCTGCTCCAAGAGACGCCAGACAAGAAACGCGACAATATGACATGGCACAAATCAACGACCATATCATCCAGTACTTCATTATGTAACAAGAGCAGATTACTGACGTAGATAATTTTTAGAGAATGTTTAGGTTTTATCTCGATGAGCTTTTCAAATATAAACAACTCATTTGAAAAAAATAAATACTATAATTACTTTTGAAATATATTTATACAATAATTGTTTGTAAATCGTAATTTCGTAACCTAAGTGCAAGCACATTATATCGAGGGATGAACCATAATTACCTCAAATTCGTTTAATAAAATAAAATTTGAAAAAAAAATCATGTTATTTTCAATTAATGAAAATGTCATCTATTTGACGGTAAAAATTATCTATTTAATTTTGTCCAGTACCGTTTCTGTCCGCCTTCTGTCCGTCATAAAACGCGATGTACGTTGAAATCCTATCACACACCAGACTAGTGTGCCTGATACAAACATGACTCTTGACGAACAATCGCCGGAATTTGATGTTAAACACTGGAAATGTCATATTTAAATATTATGTGATTTGATATGAAAATTGTTGTGAAATCAGGTTTTTTTATGGTTTCTAGTTGCAACATTGATTTATTTGCAAATTTCGACTAGAAAAGGGTGATATTATGAACTTGTCTTTAAAGTCAGATAGGTCTTCTCCGAAAAACATGTGAAAATATAATAAAAAATCATATACGTACACATTAAATTAAATAAAAGTTTCCGAGTGGCATAGTCGTTTTTCAGACAGTTGGGTCGATCTTTTCTTTAATATTTATTTTTCTCAGTTTATTGCAGGAAGCAAGTGTGTTGTAAAGTGTAGTTTTGCTATAATTGGCTAAAGTGGAGTAGTTTTCGTCTATCACAATATATCGATTTCGATTAATCAAACCCATCGATTATTCGAAGTAAATTTTCAGTCCAAGGCACTTCTAATGAACGGCGTTGGACTGTTTTATTTACTTGTCTGTACATCTGCAGAATGCAGCAACACAATTATATAATAATCCACGTTGAATGATTTATTTCAGAAGCTGCACTTACAAATGTACAACTGAAGTCTAGGAATGCGGGAATGTCTTATCAATCCAAGACAAAATTAAATTTTACTTTTAACTTTGAAATATCGGTAGTAATAAAACTCATTTATAACAGAAGTAATCAAAACTATTTTAATTTGAAAAAAGGAAATGACAGACGCTATTCGATGCACGTTTTTGTTTGTATTTTTTTTCTTATCAGGTAATTGGCTTGTTAACAAATAGTTATATTTGGAACAAATAGTTATATTTGGAACAAATAGCTATATTTGGTTTAAATTATATTTTATTTTAGCTTCTAAAATAATAAGAATTTCCATTATATTGTTATATAAAGTCCGACAGTTCAAACAGAAAACGAGCCGTCTTGTTTGGTTGATCATTTGCTGTGAGTATGTTCTTATTTTTACTTATCACTCACTAGTGTTCTGATAATTTTTATTTCTTTGACATAAACAGTCAATATCATGTTTTCAACGATGCTTTAAAATCCCCAGTACTTAAAATTATAACCATACGTTTTTATAATATTATAGACAATAACCAGACGAACTAGGCCAACATTTCAGTTTAATCAAGGGATGTATTGTTTCTTGTAATACAGCAAGAAAGTGTTTCCAAACGAACATTATTAAAACAGAATTTAAGCTTTGTGAATCGACGATCATATAGGCCATTGGGTTTATAAAACAGCGGTTTTTAAATATGCAATTATTTGCTTATCGTATTACTTGACATTACGCTATAATTTTTAACAAATTTTCAGAAAATAAAACAGTTTTTGAAAACCAACCTTGACATGTTCAAAATGTACTGAAATTATGCGAAGGTTGTTCGTCAAGTAGTGGAACTTTAATTTCAACGCCTTTCTGTATCTTTTCCTTTTTATTTCATCTATCATGCCTGCAAATTGTATAATTTGTATGCTCTCATCAGACATTTATCGAAAGGTTAATTTATTGAATTAACCTTTATTACAATAATTAAGTGCTCAATTAAATACAAAATAATTTTTTGAAATTTGGGGTAACTGAAGAGCCATTTTTATGTTTCATAAAGTAGGTTATTAAAGCCTAAAGTAGAGAAATACTGAATCCTTTTGAACGCCCAAAACGACAAAATAAAAAAAAAATGTTGCAGGCTCGGTTTAATTGAGCCTGTTCATAGACGGTACTAGAAAGTGCAAGTAACCATACACACCCCTTGCACCGGTTCAAGAATTCAACATTTAAACACGAAAATTTTAAATAACACGACGACTAGACTTGAATTAAACTCTCAGAATTTAGGAACAATTCTATGGAACTGTGTTCAGACTTTTCATTTTGTGGGGATTTTTTTAGCATAAACTTCTTATTATAATAATATCTTTAATGTGGTATCTCATTCACGTCAAAACGTATAATGATTAACTTCTGTTTTTTACGTCCGGTTTACATCTACAAGTTGTAAACAACGGTGGAATTTTGTCTGGAACAGATAAAGTAATGTTTTGTTTTTTGTCTGTCAGGTACAGTTTAAAGACATACCCGCTTAACAGACAAAAGTACTGCATTTCACAAGCACTTTCAAAATAAATTTGATTATATACATACAATACTGGTATAATTGTACAATAATCATTTGATGAAAATAATTTGTTCAGGTCATTTCTTATGTGACAACACTTAACAGTTTAAATATAGGTGCTAAGAGTTTTTCAAATTCTGCCTGAAATGACACTATTCACTGTAATATTCAGAAAATATGTACAGAAATATGTTGTTCATTGGATTAATGCAGGGAAGATTTAATTTTACGAAAATAGTAATTTAAAGCAACATAATTGTTTTGAAGTAAAATGAAAACTTTAAACAAAGTACTTAAATGAATTCAATTTAAAGAGGCATTGAATAGAAATATATTAATCAAATATTTAAGGGGAAGATTGCATAAGGCAAAAATAATATCTATCGACAAAATCTTTGTTGAAAAAACTTTCACATGGAAACTTCATAAAGAAATGAAGATTACGAAAGCAGGAAGATTTTTCTAGCTAAATATAATCGTTGATTAGTTACATTGAGACTGCATAAAGAAATAGAGTTCGAACGCAGGAATACTTTCTAAATTTAATCGTTGATCAGTTAGTGAAGCAATAATTAACTTTTACTCTCAACATTGTTTTCAATGTTTGCTTTGAAATAATGTCAAAATAGCACCTTGTACGTAAAAAAATTACATGTAACTGTACGATCCAAGTTTCTGAGGGAAATATATGAATGACTGGTTAGCACTAAATCTGACATCAGGTTGAAAACAGCAAATATGCACAATAGATGCATACCGATCATATTTATACTCAACACCTACATAAGTTACCGGGAACGTCATCTATAACATATCGCAATGAATGATAGTAATCTTTCAACAGAAAGCTAACATCAATTGAATTAATTTTCAATATTCAGCATGTGCAATAATATTACATGTACAATCTGACAATTTATTTGAAGAAAAAACAACTTGTGTGTAAAGCTGTGATTCAGATTACTGGTTAAAGACTCTTGTGTCTAAAAGCATAACATAAATGTCAGTGGAATTCACAATGGCTATAAATAAGAATTAATCTTCGTGATCAAAAATAGCATGCACAACTCCTGTGTAAATCGGACATATAAATTTACAGGGTCATTCCCCGTTGGCTATACGATGTCCATTAACTTTAGTATAATTTCTTTCTTCCGGCATGTTTTTGTCAATGTTTAAATGTTTTTTTTAAAAATGTATTTTGTAGCTTGTGTGTACTTTTGCAAATGTTTTCAACATTTTGTTTTAATAAATTTTAATTTTAAACACTTTTCTTATTTAATCATAATATATACATTGCATTTTATAAATGATAAATTAGTCAATTTTGACTGTACCCGGATATAGTGTCTGATATTCTCAAATGACATTATATGTCCTTATATGGTAACAGTAAAATGATAATATAACGTTTTTATCGCAAACATAACCTCGGTTTGAAAGTTGATAATTATTATATCAGAAATATTTTTTTTATCTATTAATATTTTTATCTATTCTTTTCTCTACTTTTACTTTTCAACTCATCAAACGTGTTTTAGCATACCATAGGACGTTGCCCTAAAGTAAGTTTCATATAATACAAAACAAAATAGCAATCAAGTACAGGCGTTGATTCTTGAAACTTACATTCTCTTTTCTAGGGTAAATGATAAAACAGGATAACGGTGAAAGTACAAATTATGTTATAATACTTATTTAATACTTGCTGTCTATATGCCAAAAATAATCAGACATGAATAATGCGCGTATCACGAGGGAGGGGGTGTTGCACGAGGGATGGAGTTCTTAATATGATAACTTGTCAAGGAGTTCTTGTGATAACTGTCACGGAGTTCCTCGGAAAACTATTGTATATACTGCAAAACACTCGTCAAAAATGGTTATTTTCATCGTTAAAAATTGAGTTTTAGGTGCTAAATTAATTTAATGATTAAGCTTGCCTTACATATTGTATTATGTGTCAAAAACTAATTCATAGCCCATTTTTCATCGCCTCTTCCTTTAAATCTGGTAGTTTTCAGTAAAATTTTCAAATTATTTGCCAATTCGCAAGTATTGAACTGTTTATTTCAAGTTTTCATCCTTGCCATACATAATTACCTAATTATGGCAAGAATGAAGACTTGAAATAAACAGGTCAATACGACAGTTGACAGTTATTACACGAACTCCTTAACAAGTTATCATAAGAACTCCATCCCTCGTGTAACACTCCCTTCCACGTGCGTATATTACCTACGGGTTATTCATTTATGTTTACGTGAATGTCCTTTTGCAAACATTTTCGGATGATTCATAATGAAGAAGTATACAATCAGTTAGTTTGAAACGAAGCTTTCTTCGTAATGTTGATGCAATGGACGTCAGCAATTCAAACAAATTAAGCATTATGATATGTTGTCTATTCGCATTCAAATGCTTCATATTTAAATTAGTGAGATGTAATTTTCATGCTATATGACCTTGTCATGTTTGTTTGGGTTTTTTTCTTATAGCAGTAGCTGCTATTCAAATGTAACCCAAATGATAATGAAAGTATGATGACCAATGTATTAATGCTCTACTTGGGCATTGGGTAATGTTGTAACAGTTTTCTCTGAAAATGGTCTTACTTTGTTGATCGTACGCCATGTTCTTATTTATTTTTATCGCAATCAACAATATTTTGCTTACGTTTCTAAGGTTTGTAGACCAGATTGGACTGGCCTGGAAGATAATGAGGCATGTTATATATATTATGGACAACCTGATTGGCGTAAACTTAGTGACGTTATGATATGCAAACTTGTTGCAATATCCCAGGCATGGCAAAATCCGGGTAGAAAATTGTAATCAAAACTTATAAACTTATGGATAAAATGAAACATAAAAAGAAATTAAGTATTTTTGTCCAGTAGCAACCAAGCAGAATAGCTTTATGCTATTTGGGTACAGACATCAGGTGATCACAATTGGTAGCTCGAGCCATGAATTCCGAACTTAGGTATCAATGGGTATTAACTATTTAATAAGATGAAATATCTTAAACATTACAGTTGCGTTATTATAGTAACACTTGTTCTGTACATCTCAATTCTAAAATATTGATGTGGCCACAAGTATTTGCTCAGAATGTGTCTTTTCTAAACTCTAAAATAAATGACATTATTGAACAACAAACGTGTAACATTCACCATATATTCGATATTAATCAAGATAAAAAGATAAGCCAATCAGAACAATATCCGGTTCTAAATCCTAAATGTTTTTACGTTCGGACGAACGGACAAATTCATTTCAATATCCCCTTTCTAGTAATCCTCAACGAGTTTGGCCGAGGGCTTAACAAAAAAGTTCGCCATTGATCATTGATTGGTGGATGTTTAGAGCACGTTTATAATATAAAAGTTACATACCTTTATTTTAGATCAAGGGTAAATGAAAAGTTAAGTAAACTCGGTCTGTAATATAAGCTGTTCACATTTATTACAACGTTATTATTGTTATCTATACTTTGCAGACCTTAATGATTGACATAATTTAAATTAAACACCATTTATAAAATTTCAAAGTGAAACCATTTTTACAACTGACTAACACAGTCATCTTTGTAGACATTTAACATAGTTACAGGTTAAAATAATTATCATATAAAAGATTTCTGTGCACATATGTATATTTGTTGAACGGGAATAAAATTACATTTACACCATCTCGCTTGGAATCTGTATTTTACTGGTATAACCAGAGAATAAATTCTAGAGTCTTAAAATGGTTTGACCAAGTCAGAAAGATTTCCACAAAAAGGAAAACACAAAATGATGTTCAATGTAGCGGTTATGTAGTCTTTAATTTCATTGTGCTTTACAAAATATTTTACAAACAATCTTTATCGTACTATTGTGTCTTTCTTTTGTATAGTGTTTCAACTCCATCCTTAATCATTAAGATAAAAGAAATAAAAACTTATTTATGTTTTTTTTTTAAATTTCATCGTGTATCATCAAAAGTGCTTCCTTTTCAAAAGCTAAATCGTTTACAAAGAAGACAGTTATGATCTTGTTCTTGTGTACAACAGGATATAAATATTAGGTTTATTGTTTTCTTCTATTAACATTCCTGTATTTATGTCCGTTGGGACTCACAGTGATGCTATCTATATCATGCTCGTTTATTTACAATTGCAAACAGGAAATACCAATAAGAATTCATGTCAGGTCTAGCTATAATAAACATGACTGTGCAACAACTGATGTCAAGATCAATTAATTTAGATGAGTCGTCTTTGAGAAAACAAAAGCATATCGCACATAAAAAATGACTTCACATCTGATTTCATTCCAAATAAACAAATCTACTAGTATGCAAGGAAGGGATGGTAGAAAAAAACTAAAATAATCAGTAAAAAGTCTAGACAATATTATTCATAGGCAACATCTAAATCATTATGTTTGTTATCGAACTTCACTCGATATTAGCTCTACTTCTGTTAAACAGACACTTGCTTCTTTTTACGCACAAAACTTCAATATACCAGGGTCAGTTAAAATTCAATCCAGATTTAAATTATTTAAAACACATTAATAATAACTAATACCAAACAATTCTAAATTTGTAAGTTTTACTCTGTCGTAAATTCGTACTTTTGCACAAAATTGGATATGAGATATAATTAAATCGTGTTGTTTTATCTTATTTGTCGTTTCATAGCATTTTTAAATAAGCATTAAATTCATTTTCATTTTATTTGCTATTTCGCATAACTGCACATTACCCCCCCCCCCGCCTTAAATAATATTTGATAGATTTTTTAATAAGCTTTTTTTAATTCAAATTCCAGACACATCATACTGTTTAGTGTTTCTAGATAATGATGTCAGAATCTGGTAGTAGTTTAAATAATTTTACAACAGTTTTTTGTTTAACTGTTGAAAGATAACACAAAATCACTTGAATGATGATAAAACGGCAACTCCGTAAATGTCACACTTTGATGTACGTTGAAGTGTGTCAAAAAAGAATTAACATGATCTTTTTTTCAGATTATGTTTAACTTGAAACATTCTTTAGTGCGATATTCTCCGTATATATTCATGAGCATATACTCCAGCTAGAAATGAGTGGAATTGACTTGTAATCACAAAAGTATTTTTGTTTGTCGCGTTTTAATTGCAATGTACTGTTTTGTGGTGATAAGTTTTGGCACTCAGCACATCTAATCAAAGAAAGAGTCATTAGGTTTACCATTCCAAACATAAATATTTGTCGACGCTTCCTGCTTGGCAATCCTATTACATCAGAACAATTATTTTTATTTTGATATGTTACGAAATGAGTGATAATGCATTCTGTTCATTTCCTTCTGCTTATATTATTATTGTTATAACATATTTCTTATATCTAGATTTAAATAACATGAGGTATTTTGTTTACAATAAAATCTTTTGATTATGGATAAAACAGTCTTTCTCATTGGTAAATTTTTTTCAGTTAGGTCAAATGTCACTCTTTTATTACTACTATGTTTTAATAATATTCAAAAATAATTAATGATAGAAGCTTAAGTAATAGATCGGCTATGTAACAAGATAAAATAAGGCTTAATTGTGATTTCCTGCATTAATTTTAGTGAGACTTTTAATTTTATTTCATACAATCGTATCAAAGCCATGAAGTGTGTACAGGAGTTTAATGTTGTTGTTGTTGTTATTTGTAGTTTGTTTAAAAATATTCTTAAGGTCTATTAGAATTTTAAGTACAAGCGTAGAAGACACCTGTATAATCCCTGTTGAATAAGATCCTGATTTTGGAAAGTTTAATCAATTCGATAGTCTTCCTTTTGTGACTGACTTGTGCCATGTCGCATTTCGTTCCACCGGCCGCCAGACGAAAACACGAAAATACGACAAAGTGATCACTGGCGCCCCGCAGAGCAAACATTCGACATGACACAAATTAGCCATCATATCAGGTTATTGACGTAGAGAATTATAAGAGAATGTTTAAGTTATGTCGTCATTAGCAATTCAAATATTAACAAATCATTTGGAAATCATAACCTCTACTGTTAAATATAATAATACACGATAGTTTGTTCGTAAATCGTAAAAGCATAGCATCAGTATAATACTTATATATCGAGGGATGATCCTGATTAACTGAGAATTAATTTAAACGATTAAAAACTTCAATTAATTTTCATTAAATGTATACCTATATAAATGTCAAAGTTTCATCAATTTGATGGTAAAAAATTACAAATTTAGTTTTGTCCTGTACCGTTTCAGTAGTTCGCTTTAAAGACCCTGGTTACGCAACAGTGGTGCAGGTCATAACACGTGACGTACGTTAAATTACTATAATACACCAAAGTGCCTGATTCAAAAATCAATGTTTTCAAAATTTTGCCGATACTTGAGATAAGTCTCGGAATATGTCATACTGAACCATCATGTAATTTGACATGGGATTCCTGTGAATCAAGTTTTTTATGTTTTACAGTTGCAACGTTTATTCATTCGAAAACATCGACATCAATGCATCCGGAAAACGGTGATAATAAAAACGTTTGTCAAATCACCGGAAAGTCTCCTTCAGGAACATTTAAAATGATAATGCAAATGCATACACAATCTAGTTAATAAATAAAAGTTTTCGTGTGACAGACATTTTTCAGACAGTTTGGTCTATTCTGAAAATGTTACAAGTCATTGGCTGGGTAGAAGAACGCGAACTTGGTCATAATGTCGGCATGTATAATGGCCAGATGTAAATCTTGCTGAACGTGCCTTGTGCATGAAACTTATATTATAAAATGCAACAAAATTTATACCTAAACGCATTGTATTTATACTGTAAATATTACCATAATTCAAATTAACTTATTTTCCACCCATAAACATTCTTGTTTACAGCATAAGTTGCACAGCAAAATGATGCTATAATCTGAGATTATATATATTCAATACGTATATTAAACATATAAATTACATGTCAATATAACGAATTAAATAATAAAACTTAAATTTATATAGAGGATATTTGTTTGTTTGTGTGTAAGATGAAATTTTATTTCATCGAGTGAGCTTTAAAAAAACAGTATTCTCACGAGTGGCGTAGCTTCTGCACATGCTTTTCTCCAAACAGTCCTCACAATGTCAGAACTGTCAACAATAATAAAATTAAAAAAGTAGTCTCATCATTGAAAAGTGTGAAATTATATTTTGATAATTTTCACGAATATATCAATAATCCACTGAAAAACATAAAATAAAAAACGTTAAAAGTTTATTGCAAATTAAACTAAATCGCTAAAATAAGTTACAGTAAATGGTATATCTATCAAAATAATATTACCATTAACTAGTGAAACGGAAACTCCTTTTAAAGGTAAGCCCATTCATTTTAATACTTAATTGCATGATTGTCTTTAATTTTGAAATTTCAAAATTAATTGAGATAATTGAGTAGTAGATATTATATAATCGGATTATTAGCATTATAAGGTAACTGTAAATATGATTGTACAAATTTAAGATATGAATTTAGATAATGTGTACCAAAATAAGTGTTTGAACTGGATTTTTATTTTTCGTTGATATTTATAATCACCACAACTTGGATACAAAACAAACAATAATTACAAACTGTAAATACAGAAACATGAAAATAGTTTACTCTTTTCGTTTTCATTTGATGATTTTTTTATTTTGTTTGTGTGGCTTAACGAAAATGCTTCTGCACATGTTTTCTGCTTTTCATATGGTATGTGGCAATTCTCAAACTGAGTCGAATTGCTCCTAATTCCATCACGAATAGCAAACATTAGAGAATATCTTGAAATGGAAAAGTTAAAATCTGCATTGGAAGATGTTCAGCAATCAATGGTTGGTGAAGAATTGCAACAAAAGCAATCATATTATAACAGACATTAAATAGATGTAAAATCTGAAGGTCGACTACAAACTATAAAATAGTTGTGTGCATCCAAATCTTAATATTAACTAACAGTTTTATTTCTTTCAACAATTCTGAACCCGGGACCTGGAAGTACGATCAAGTTCACAATCAGCACAATCATGTGACATTCGAAATGACATCATCGAAGTTCCTTTAACTTTTCATGTCTCTTTCACGATGGCATATATTGGACATGCTATTCATTTTGCAATAATTGCTTGTTCTAGAGAATTGACAAACAGTTCAAAAATTCCAAAAGTAAAACTTAATCGATTGACATTGTCACTATAATTTATGATATCTTTTATTGAGTGTATATTTGTAAAGTCAATTTTAAACAAGAACACTTGCATTCAATATATTAAAGTGTATAATAAATTAAACAGTCATGCAAAATTAAGTTCCTGTCATAACGCGAACACATCCATTAAATGTTAAAAAAATAACTGTAAGGGCAACAACCTAATGTCTTTATTTTCTTCAATCATAGGCAGTCAGAATTTTATAATTGCTGGCGTGTTAATCTCATTTGTAGAACAGAATGATTGATGAATGTTTACGCAATAAGATATCTGGAAATATGCATCATCCTGGATTGAGAGCACGTTTATAGGTTATAAACCGACACAAAACTATTTTTAGATCAAGGGCAAATGTAAAAGTGCAGTTCGTTCATACATTTATATTGTTATCTTTACTTTGCAGGCCTGGATAACATTTTAGAATCGTCTTTAAAATCAAATTCACCAGTAACATTTTCACTGAAAATATTTTAATACCCGAATTCCTGTGTCTGCAACATTGTCGTGAGTTTGTGTTCTACAGCAATGGAAATTGTTTTGTAGTGATTTAAGTTTTTATACAATTGCAAGTTTGATAAATGCATTAATTTCTCTTGTTTTGTGAAAGAAATAGTTATGCTTGTCAAATCATCCTTGAATTAAAAAGAAAATATCATAAAATCTTATCTCCATTGCAATTGTTAAATGTTTCGTAAATTGATACATTTGAAAGTGAATTGAGTTATTTAAATTAATGTTTAACTATAATCATTTAAGACCGGTATTTTTTGTAAAACAAATGTCATTTAATCACAGCATATAAATTAACACTTTATATTTAATAAACTTTACTTATGAGACGCAAAGCCGTAAAGCTTCATATTTTAATAGTTTTGAAAATCATTCAAATTCAGCATTTTCAAAGCATTATCTTCACATAACAAGCTACAAGAGACGCAAAAACCAAATGTCAATGTATTGAAAACATATATTTTATAAATTTTAATGATCTAATAATTATTTTAAGTATTAAGTGACATAAAACAAGTGATAAATTGCAATTGGCTATTACATCAGAATAATTAATTTTAGTATGATGTGTTACGAAATGAATAATAATACATTCTGTTCATTGCCATCTGCTTACATAATTACTATTATTACATATTTATTTTCATACATCTAGATGAAAGGTGTTCACATTTAATATTTACTTTTTAGTGCCTTTTCTATAATCAATACGAAATGTTATGCTTATATAGCTAATAAACGTAAATAAACATGTGTATTGTATACTTTTAATGAAATATTAAGAAATATTGTTGAAATAAAATGTATATTTTCATTTTCTGTATTTTCACTGTAAAAAAAATCACTGCAGTAAAGCATATTTTCCGTGTTTTCACAGGTGAGACTTTCTTCTATTTTCAGCCAAAACACAAAATTTAAGGGGGAGCTTTTATTTTCATTTTCAAATCCTGTATTTAAAAAATGATTTTGAATATTTCCCTTTTTATTATCCTGTTACGCATTTATATTTTACCTTCATGATAGAAGTGAATACATTACAAATCACTGTAGAGTATGAGCAATGTAAAAGCATCAGTTTTTTTTCCTAAGATTACGCATAATTGTATTGCTGTAAAAAAATCCCTTCAAGCAACACATATGTTTTCAAAAATATTGGGTACAGTTAAGTAAGGAAAAACAATAAGAAATGATATGAATACAAAACGGATTTGTTTTAATTATATTAAAAAATAATTTACAGTTATTATAGAAGCTTTAGTAATATATCGGCTATGCAACTAGATTGTGACTTGTACAATGTCAATACAGATACATGATAACAGTAAACTTGTATTCTACATTAATGATAACCTTTTAATAATTGATTTTTTAATTATTTTTGTATAAGCTGAACAAAAATGCTTCTTTACATTTTTATGCTCTCCATATGGTATGTGGCTATATTCAAAGAAAGTCGACTTGCTCTGAATTCCAACACGATTAGAAAGAATTCAAGAATGTCGTTCGTTAAGAATTTGAAATATTTGAAATAGAAAAATAGGAAAAAATCTGATATAAATATAAACAACTGAAGGCCGACTATAAACTATAAAATAGGTTTTGTGTACCAAAACACTTTAATAACTAACATTATTTTTTACTTTTTTACAACGGCAATTAAAGCCGTTTAAAGATAATGTTATCCAAAAATAATATCTTAACTATAGATGGCATATGAAAAACATAATATGACACATATGTGACCTATTTTATACATTTATATGGCACGTCTACTATATGTAAACTCTAATGACATCGTGGCCAGATATTGTTTAAATGGTTTCTGTTATATATTAAAGGTGAAATCAAATGCTGAATCCGGGATCTGGCAGTACGATGAAGTTCATAAGAACAATTTATGATTCAGCAGAATCATATGACATTCTAAGCGGCAAGTTTGAACTTCTTTCATTGTCATATCTCTTTCACGTTGGAATATGTGGGCATGCTGTTTATTGCGCAATAATTGTTGGGTCTAGAGAATTGACATACACTTCACAAATTCCAAATGGAAAACTTAATCGTTTGACATTTTCGCTATTATTAATGATATATATATTGAATGGATATTTGTAAGATAAATTTTAAACAAGAACACTTGAATTTAATATTGATTTATGATAAGTTTAACAGTCGTGCAAATTATGTTCCTGTTAAAATGCGAACATAGCCATTAAAAGTTTAAGAAAAAAACTATAAGGGCAACAAACTAGTGTCTGAATTTTCTACAGTCATAGGCAGTCAGAATTTTATAATTGCTGGCGTGTTAATCTCGTTTGAAGAAGAGAATGATTGATGGATGTTTACGTAATGAGATATCTGAAAATATGCATCATCCTGGATTGAGAACACGTTCATAGGGTATAAACCGACACACAACTATTTTTTGATTAAGGGCAAATGTAAAAGTGCACTGTATGATTCACAGTTTGTTCATACATTTGTACTGTTATCTTTTCTTTGCAGACCTGGATAACATTTTAGAATCATGTTAAAAATTAAATTTACCATTAAAATTTTCATTGAAAATATTTTAATATCAGACTTTTTAGTCTGAAGCATTGTCGTTATTTTGTGTGATACAGTAATGAAAATTGCACTATTTTGTTGTAGTGATTTTAGTTTTTATACAATTGCAAGTTTGTTAAATGCATTAATTAATCTTGTTTTGTAAATGAAATAGTAATGCTTTTTAAAGCTCCTTGAATTAAAAAATAAATAATAATCTTATATTCAATGCAATTATTAAATATTTCGTAAATTGAAACATTTTAAAGTGAACTGGGTCATTCATATTTATCATTAATTATAAATTATTGTACATCTTTATTTTTTGTAAAATAAATGCAGCATATAAATGATTGCAGAGATATCACGTTTTATTTAATGAACTTTACTAATTAGACGCCGCAAATGCGTAAAAAATTATATAATATATTTTTTTGTTGAAATTCATTCATATTCACATTTACGAAGCATTATCAAACTAAAATATATTGACCTCAGTTCTACAGGTTATCTAAACAAGTCAAGGACATTGAAAAAATCAGTTGCACATAGAATCTGCTCGATTATTATCTCGTTTATGTCAGACATATAGATAAAATATAAAACTGCACTAATATCCTTTAATATTTTCTTAAGCTGCCACTGTTTGCTCCTAGGTGCATGCGCTTTATCACAAGGTTTTCCTTTTATCAATGTTTTAACATAGTTTTTTCAGAATAATTTATATATTTATCTGTAGTACGTATTTCTTTTTGCATTTCATATGAAAAATGAATGAATCAGAAAAGGACATTTCTTATTATTTCTTACTATTAATTTTAATCATTTTCTTTGTATGTTGTGTATTATGTTCCTTTACATATCCGATTCTGTTACTGAATTGATATTTTATTAATTTTACCAAAGCAACAATTTTTGCGCAAAATTACAAATTAAATTTATTTTAATCTCGACACATTGGCCTATTTAACTCTTTGGTTTCAGACAGTTAATGTCCAAATGAGAGAATTTAAACAGATGCTGTCACTGTACGCAACAACAACGTATGAAATTACAAATTCAGTCATATTACCGAAAGCGCGCCAATGTACAGCACGCGATTCATCAGGCATCCCCATGTCAGATGAAATTTCCGGCATAGGTAAAACTAACGGAAAAGCCATTCTTATTAAAAAAATCATGCAAGAATACAACATACATCTATCCCTATCTGGGTCAACCAAAAGAACTATTGTATAATATATATATATAATATATTTAAAAAAAATCATTTTTACAGCATGTTTACATGAGATTTACTATCAAAATACTTCCTCATCAAATGCTAAAATATTAAGATAGGAGACAATTATGAGATTGCACTTGTGTACAACAGGATATAAATATTACATTTATAGCTTTCTTCAATTAACATTCCTGTATTTATGTTCCACATGTTTCACATTGATGTTAATTATGAAATGCACATTTATTTAGAATGGCAAACAGAACATACCAATAAGCATTCATGTCAACTCTAGCTAAAATAAACATCTGCAACTACTGATAAGTACTGCTCATTCATCTTTTTGTTAACAATAACAACTGTTTTGCACATATACGCAAAATAAATGAAAATTGACTTTATATATTTTTCCATTGATAAAGACAATGCAGTCAAATCATATTGTAATGTTTAAGTTATGATAATACAAGTAAATTGGAACAAAAAGTCAGACTATAGAATTGTTAACTGTTGAAATAAAAACAAATGACAACAAATAAAAATGATTCTGTTTATTCACCTGTGAAACACTTGACACCTTTTTTGTTAGACACCAACATAAATACCTCTAAGCATACTAAAATTTAAGTTTATATTAGGTTCTGCTTTGTCGTCATTTGTGCTGTTTGCACTGTTTGCCTTTCGTTGGCTACTTTTAGTACAGTAACTACAACTTTTATTACTGAGAACGTGACTACATTTTGGGATAAACGGAGAAACAACTGTAAATTTACAATTGGTTGTAGAATAAATTTAGTCAAAATGCGTTGATACTAACTTAAATGATGACTAAATAGATGTCGTTCCTTGGTTGAAGGCCCACAATGTCCCAGATATGTTTATTTTTGCTAGCTTCTTAACATTTGTTTATATTTGATGTCTTGTTATGGCTTTTTAAAAACTTACTTATTGGTAAATTATCTAAACCATCTTTTGCTTCGGTTGTTTTCTGGCAATATGTACATGAGAAGTGATTGAATATTTTGTATCGAAGTCAAAATATTACTCTGTTTACATTTTGTTACTATTACAATGAATAATTCCACATTCGGCTCTACTTTCTTCAGATAAAAGCATCTTATATACTTTTAAACTGTTCTCATGTTTGTCCTTTCTAAAAGAGGAACACTTATTTGTTTGTGAGGTACAATGGTGTATTATTAAAGAGTATGTTCACAACAAGACACATACCTGCGCATACAGTGTGGTTTTGTAGACAAAGGACCAAGATGCCCCTAATATCACTCACTCGACTACTAAGGCTTTATTGAAATCCCTAGAGCAAAGGACTATTTACAAGTTAAAGCCGAACAAACCCAATACCCAACTTAATCTGATTATTAAGTTTTCCTAATTACAAGTGTCATTTTATCAGGATATCGTCCACTCCAATTCATGGACCTACAAAAAATCTAATCAAAAGCTACGTCTCTTTAAATAATAGCACATAGATATCTATTTTATTTAATTGCATTTCATTTTTATTCATTCTTGGAGGCATGTTCAAGGTTTAATCAAAACAATTTAGAGCAAGTGAAATGGATAAAATAGCGTATTTGTCCATATATTTAAACAAGAAATACCGGTTATGTTTATCATTTTCTTAAGCTTTCTTGTTTATCAATCACAAATTTACACTACCAACATCGATTCTTTAAGAATAGAAGAAAAGCTTAATATATATTTGATTTTAAAAAATATCTAACCATAGTGCTTGTATTAGTCATGTTGACTTCGTGCTTGTTCACTTATTTAAGAATGACAGATTAATTGCAAAATGACTGTATAATAGAAATTGTCTAAACTAGTAGTACTGTGCATGATCATATAATGTTATAACAGAAACATTTTAAGCGATAACACTTAAGGTCACCAGCTCGTTTTCAAATTAAAAAATTTTGCTTAATTTCGGAGGCAATATGACTGTTCATTTTGAATTTTATCAAAATGTTAAAACAAGTCGCCATTTCCCTATAAACGTTTCACAACTTATATATACGATAAACATTTTTCATAGGAACAAATAGTTAGAAATATTGAATCCCGCAGATACATTGAATATCGGTTAATCATTGCTGAAAGCGATAAGCGGAAGTTTTTAATAATGACTATAATGTACTCGTATATTTGAATGATTTCTTCTAGTGACGTTCAATGATTTTGTTTCCTGATGTAACTCTAGGCAGACATATCCTGCTCTTTGTCATATCTCGGATCACGATGTGATACATGGAATTTTAACTTTAGACAGATGGGTTGCTTTCATACATGCACACATATGCACATCATTGTATAAACATTTATTATTTTTTTATTCACATTACCACTTTTGATAAAATTTGCTTATAATAAACTGGCTTACTTTCGGTAATATTGAATGTAAGTTAGTGACTAAAGACTAAAAGTGGCAGTCTTTTCAATTAGCTTGGATTGGAGCAGAATGTTTTCTTTTGAAATCCAATTTGCGAGAACTGTACCAAACATTAAATATTCTTCTCCCATACCTTCATTTCAATTTCAAATGTATATTCTAAATATTTTTGAAACAAATTGTTTGACACAAATTACAAATAAATCCCTACAAAATCTTCATTACTTTAATTTCTACAAACATGTATGAGAACGTTACAGACGTGATATGAAGTCTAGAAAAAATTCAATCACAGAAAATTCAGAAGCTAACGTTTTGGTAATATATAATTAAGCCCCATGTCTGGTACTTTTATTTTGTCAAATGACAACACATATAAAAACATTTTTGTCAAGAGAATAACAATTAGGACAAAGTTATGTTATTCCATTTGACCATGTAGGATATGACAACATTGAAACTTACATTTTCGGTTAAGATTATAATTGTATAATGACGCTTCTTTCTTTAAAGCAAAATAAATATTCGGTTATTTAGAGCACATGCTTTATATAGAGGGAATAGAAAACAAAGCAAAGAGAAACGTTTTCTAGCAATTTATTCAACTGATACTTTAAACATACCGAACTCGTTTTTTGGCATACTTGTTTTCAATCACATATTATGTGTCACTCGAATGAATGATATGTGTCTTAACACGTTCTTCTTTGACGACTGCTTAAAGGTCTATTTGCATAAGCAACGTGTACAATGAAACTGGGACGATTTGAGGATTGTTGTAACAACCTCGATCAAAAAATCAAATAACCGCAGCATATGCCAAACACATCTTGTATAAACTCCTTTTCCATCCGAATGACTAATCTACGAGACAGTATAAGTGTTGATTTATTTAATGGATCAAAGTTAGCGTAGTTTAATTATTAACACTGGTCGAAAAAACCATTTTTTTGTGTATATGGCAAAATGTTTCACCCCCATGAATGTCAAACTTTAAAGTTAACTTATAAGCCGATGGATGATATCAGAAAATACTCACTTGTTATAGCTGTTTAATTCAATAAATTATTTCTTTGGCAACAGTTTTTTGGTGTTATTTCATATTTCTTACTATTTTGATTCAGTCCATTACAATTATCAACTATTAAATATTATTGTATTACAAGTTTTATACGAGATAAGACAGGAAATGAGTATTGGTACGACATGAGTGAAGACACACAATTAGACAGGACAATAATTACAGACAACAATGATTGTGAAACAAATATGAAAGCTGCTGCATATGTTTTAGACTTGTTTTTTTTTTAATTCAAGAATGATCAGTTTTTGAAAATGAATGAATAATGTTGCTCTGGCTTTCTTATAGTTTCATCTTACTTTGTGTTTTTACAGCTATCTTATTTTGCACCAGAAGAATCCTAAACGCAGTCATGCTTCTATATTGCTCATTTTTTACAGTGATTTATAATGAAAAAACAAAACCTGCCAAAACAGGTGTATACCAAGGTTTATGTACGTTTGTTTCTTATTTTACTTTGCTACAGTAACAAAATAGTTTTTAACAAAGGAATAATACTATAAAATACTAAATCATGTTATATGATAAGTTTTTGTACATTTGGAAAATACATAATGCCTTATATCATATGTTGTAATATATAACTTACAACATCAAAGTAAATGTTTCTTTTTCATTAAAAGCATCTAACCTGTTAAAATTTATATGACACAGTGACAAAGAGGTTGAGGCTGGTGACTTTAAATTACCTTTCCGTTGTTTGCACCCGTAAGAAAATTCGGATTCGTATCCTTCTAGTGTAAGCAAAGTAAGGAACCTTATTTATTTCAAAGGGAGATATAGATAAAGTTTAACATAAAATATAAATGTTCCTGTATACAGTTTCATGCGAACAAAATTAATATGTAAAAAAAGTTAAAGTTAATTAAAACAGTTTACATTATGTTCGACTCAAGTCAAATGCTACAAAGTAAAGCTATAATAGACCAGTGATGAATATTACACAGTTTATTTTGAAACAAACCTCAAAACAAATTATAAATAGTGCGCGGCTACTCCAAACATATAAAGAATATTGCAGAATAGCGCTAATGCGATCGCGTCACACAGCGAATATGAATAGGACACCATACCATCGAGGAAATCTATACAACAAATCGCAAGAGCGCCATCATTATTTTTATCTTCTTTTTTGTAATACATGTCTATGTCACAGGGTCGATTATTCCTGTTTTGTATGAACTATGTTATCTGTTTATAGTGTTACTTTTTTCTATCCTCTGTATACCATGCATTTTGTTTGTATTGTACTGTCTGTGTCGATACAGAATTTTCTCACTAACCAGATAGAAAAATCAGTAAATGTTACTAAAAATAGCGGTGTTTGAAAATCTTATCTCACATGGGCTTATCTCACATTCAACGTGCAGCACTTCTAAATAATAAGCGATTCACTCCTATTTTGTTATGATAACGATGCTTCTTGATGACGAATCTCATTTTGATATATTTTAATTGAATATTCGGCAAAAAAAAACCGAAAAAGTAAAAAGTACGAATCTATTAAAATTAATACACGACAGTTAACTCTTAAACAAAGAATTTATGAAGTTATTTATTTCTTTTTTTTGTAGACGACAATGTCATCATCATCATTCGTTACATATATCATTGTCACGTTCACGCATGCACAAAAGACAGTGTATACTTTTTGTGGTGTCTCATTCTCTCTCGGATCACTAGGAGAGAACGTTTATGAAAAGAAAAACTCTGAAATAGGAGATCCCGGACAAAAACTTAAATCTTTACAATACGTAGGTATAATGTTTTTTATATATATTCTTACTCATTTACAAGTATCAATTTACTTAACAAATTATTTTGTAACATCACATTTCATCTTTATTTTGCGGATTCTGCCTTGTGGGCTTTTGCGTGTAAGAAAATAGTTATTTTGGTGAAATATTTTGGCCACAGATGTCAAGTTTAACTACTACATTTTATATTAACCCAAAAACAGTTTAGTTACTAGCAAAAATGTAAGGCAAAAGCTAAGTCTTATGCTTTAAAATGACAATATAATTAAAATTTTAGTTTGATGATGTTTTTTTGTTTGTTAGGGAAAAACATGTCATTTTGTCAACTATTTTGTAGTTGAAGTGCATATCTTTGTGTGTGTTTAGTAGTATTTGGACTTTTTCCGACACCAACTGAGCATTTTACAAATAGGATTGCGGCAGAGCATTTTCATTATGGTGAGCACATTTGCTTTTTATTAATTTTCCCTTTAAATCCTACAGATATAACACTTTAGAATTAATAAAAAACAACAAACATCTCATTTTTTAACTTTGTTTAATCAAACATGAGTACTATCATTATTGACATTACGACATTCAGGGGAGGGTCCCCGATAATGTTGTTATAACTTTTGGCCCAACCCTTTTGTTTATTTACATTAATGTATTTAATGTATAATTGTGAAAATTTATATAATACTATTTTATTATAATCTGCACTACAAGAATTGACTTTTTCCAGATATTTTAACATTTGTTTATTGTTTACTCCTATGTCGCATTAAACTATTAGTAATAATTCAATTTCAGAATAATTGTTTAGTGCATTTGTATATTTTGTTGAGTATTTTTTTGTTATGTTGGCATCAGTAGTTTAAAGAATATTCAAATTTAAATGTTTAAGTGCATTTAAATGCATTTTATAGATTAACTAATTTTGTGTTTAAATCTCAGACGTATATTCATTTAATAGTAACATTTGTATTCACTTTTCCACAGATTTTTGTCAACGTGTGTGTATAAATTACTCTTAATGTTGTTGATATTGGTGTGCTTATTTCAAACGTATAAAAACCTTTGTGGATAGTAATACTTTCACTGAACTATTTCAAAATGATGCTCAAATAGTTAATAGTGACTTAATTAATTTAAGTTACATGTTCGGGTCATTCATACGTATCAATAAATACATTACATAAATAAACACTATACTCCTCTGTAGTTAAGAAGCATTCACTACAGAGAAGTATTCAAATTTAAGAAAGTTTTACTAAATATGGTTTATTTGAATAATAAGCGAATGCACAAAGAATACTAAATTAATTATTTTCTTTCTTATAAGCTCACATTTTGTCGACACTATGTATTTACAATTTGTTTAATATAGTGACGTGTGTTTATTATATCGTAATAAATTGTCATTGTGTGTTCTCAAAATATGTTGTTTTTGTTTGTTTGTTTGTTTGTTGTTGTTTTTTTTTTTGTTGTTTTTTGTTTTGTTTCTTTTGATTTTTTTTTCAATAAAAAAAGAAAAAAAGTCTGTATTGCAATTATCAGTTAATTCCAATACTAGTATTCACATTTGAACAAATTATATCTATTAGACTATAATTAGTATTATTAGTTAAAAAGAGTTATTTGCTCGAATTTAAGAACGGATCAACTTTAAGGCATTTTAAGAATTGCTCCTGTTCTAACAAAATTGCTTGGCCGATTAGCCCATTTACGAAGTGCTTCGGATTAGTAATAAAGGAGTCGCTGGCTCGATCCTTGGGTAAGGAGTAATTTATCCGTAATATCTGATCTCGGACACAGAGTTTAATATTTATATGTCTCTCACAGCTAATTCAGAAATCAAGTGAGATTAGAAGTCGGATCACGTTTTGAGAAATTGGTTGTAACTAGTTTTCATTCAATATTCTTGAGCTTCATTTAAAATTTAAATCAATGTGTAGGAGGGAATCATTTCCTTCCCGTAACAGGAAATTAGAATCCGATTCAATGATTTTGACAGTGTTTGATATTTTTATCATGCATACAGGTCATTTGCACTCTAAACAATTCAGATTCAGAAACAATTATATGACTGTTATTTTTTTATTGACATCCAAAGTAATTAATGCAATGCTCAACCTTTATTGAACAATAATCGGTGTAAATTGACAAAGTGCGTCTTACAGAAAAATAAACACATTTATTGATAACTAACCAAGGTCAAAGTATAAAACAATGTTTTGTGTTTTTTAACTATCATTTACCATTCAGCAATGGGGATTGGACGCCGTAAGTCATTCAGTCTTTAGTTTTACTTCAAACGTAAACACACCGATTGTTTCAAGATAATGTACAAGCTTCCGTCCCACATCATGATAAGCATCTAAATATAAACTTCCACATTGTTTGATGAAACCAGACAAGTATGAAACGATTGGTAGATTGAATTTTGATACCATATAAAACACGAAATGGTTGTATTTGAAAGTAAAACAAATTGTGTGGGTAGTGTTGAGTGATTTATACGACCGAAAGTGCGCAGTTCTAAGTGTGTGGTAATGTGTACTCAAGGTGGGCACCCGCCGATTGGGTTTAACTAATATGGTCTTTGTAGTGCAATGTGGTATAAATTCTGTCACAGAGATCGCTTTGAAACTTACCTTTATTCATATTAATTTATGTGAATTTAGATACTTTATTTCAGACCCTTTGGCAATTTGAAGAAGTTTTTTACTACATTCCTTACGGAATCTTTTCATTTGCGTTCGTAGTAATATATTTAAATATGGTTGCGTACATTTTCTAGGTAGCAACATATAATTTGTCACTACAATAACCTTTAAACGAGGTCTTGTTAGTGTATCAAAACTAAATAACCAAAATACTATTGAAATAAGTGTAGAACTCGACAAACAACATAATAATATTATGAACAAGGGTTGCCAGAGGAGACAGTGACCCTCGACTAAGTAAATACTAGACGCAGTAAAGGAAGACAAAACTATGGGACCAAAAAATATGAAAATATTTATGTAAAAGAATAAAGATATGACTCAAATGGTTCATTTTTTGGCACCACATTATATGCATGTGACAATATCAATAAAAGTCAAGCAAACATTTCTGTGCCCTTATAGAAACACAACTATTAGAATTCTGGAATCGAAAAAAAAACTTCATTAACAACAATAAAGAGCAAGAAGTAAATAATGTTTTTAAGGAAAATTCTAAGTTAAAAGAGAAAACAACTTCTGACATGCATGAACATGTTAGTCATAACAATGAACAATTAATATCTTAAGTCTACTATAGATTCCATTTATAGTTACAAAGATTATACTTAACAGTAAAAATAAATAGTTCTTAAAATACAGCTGAGTGTCAAAATCTGGAACATGTGTGATCGATCTCTCGAAAGCATTAATCAAAACAAAATTACCTGAAAATTGCAGACTCGGTTTGATTGCTTCTATACGAGGGTTGTTCTGAAAGTTTTGAGACTGGGTCAATATTTAGCGTTGGAAAAGATAAAATCTAACAAGAGTTTACTATGTATTACTTTAATACCTCATTTATTATAGTGTAAAATTTCATAACAATAGCTTCATGTATACAAAAGCTACAAAGCGTTAGGCACAGACACTACCGGTGACCCGGCGCACGCAACGACGTTATCCGACGTTGCCGTTATTTCCAGAGTTTAACGTCACCGTAGAAAAGTCAACTGCTACTCCTTTTCAAAGTATCTTCCTTTACAACGTACACATTTCTCATGCCTCGTAACCCACTTGGCGAATACATTTCTATACCAGTCAGATTTAATGTTGCAATAGTGCTCATAACTCTAGTGCGCAGTTCAACGAAGTCCTCAAACCGGATTCCTCGTAGTTCGGATTTGATGGCCGGAAAAACGGAAAAGTCCATTGGGGCCAGGTCGGGTGAGTAGGGTGGGTGAGCGATGCGGTTAAACACGAGAACATCAAGTTCCAGAGAAGTGGCAGATGCTGTATGCGCAGGCGTATTGTCTTGATGTAGGTAGATGTTGCTTAGTTTCTGTTGGCGTTTTCCTAAGATTAACGCAAAACTTAATGAAAACACGCTGTTCCTCTTTTGACGGTGTTTCCATAGTCGTTATCTTGTCGCGCACGTATTGCTATAATGATCTGCGGTAACGGCTTAAACAACTAGCGGAATTGACGTCCTTAAGTTGGAAGTGACGTCATAAAATTTTTGTGACGTTTGGCGCAATTTTAGGGGCTCTTTTTATTCAGTTAGAAAACTTATAACAAGAAAATAGTCCGTGCGCCAGGATGCGTAGACAGGTGTTGCTATGGAAACGATTATATGCCGTATAGTAACGTTACAAAGACATAACTCGGATAAATAACATATTAAGCTATAATTTGTATTAAATAATAATCGCAGCTGTAATAAGAAACAGAGAAAATCATATTGTCTCAAAACTTTCCGAACAACCCTCGTACATAAGGGGAAAAATGCCCCTAGCATCGGTTTTCGCATGATTGTAAAATTGAAGCTTTGTTTTTCTTTAAATCTAAAATGTGAAAATAAAGATGGAACAAGGGAAGGCTAAGTTCACAAAACACAGCCCCCACAATATCGAAAGGAAACGGCACCCATGTCGGCACAATTATGGCAACTGTAAACAAACTAGGCACAGAAAGGTATAATTATTAACTGACAAAGGGAAGTTGATATAAATCATATAAGTGTAGGGACTTGTAAGGTAAATGGGATGCAGAAAAGTTAGGACAAAAATGGAAGGGAATACTTAATAAGAAGGTGAAGTCAAATAGGAACGCTAATTACAAAACTTATATATTTTGAAAAAGAAATATTGAAAGGAATATGGTGGGGTATCTTGAAACATGGCATCCTCAACAAATGTTTATGTATCAAGGTTGCATAATCTCTGTGGTTTAAAATTCTATAACAATATAAGTTGAGTTAATTCAAATTAATTTAAATGTTCTTACGGTTAATGGATCGGAAAAACAACAATACTTAAATTATAAGTGAAGTTATCAATTCATGACATTATAGTAATAAAAGTGTAATAATACTTAATGTTAGTATTATAACGTCAAAAATTAAGATAACATTTTGCAAATACGATAATCTCATTTCCTGTACTATCAAAGTATCAAAGTTACATAAGCCTTCTACATAAAGTTCTTTGATGTATCAGTATATGGCAGTGTAATGTGTTTGTATTCTTTTCTTAACGCTGTTTAAACAAGTTTTATTCATTCACTCGAAATCATAATTTGCAATAAAAAGGTGTAAACATTTAACGGGGTGTCAATAGCACAGGTGCTAGTGGCATTGATTTGACCTAAAATGTGTTTGACCTTGTTATTTATACAATAAAATATCAATATATTAAAAAAAAATTTTTTTTTTTACTGTTATATTATTATAGACAAGGTATGCAACATTCAGGTACGAAAATTATGGGTACGCCGGTTATCTGTGTTAAAATTTTTCACCGGGCGGTAATATCGTCGGATTTTTGCATGGAATCAATGCACAATATATTTTTCTATTACAATTTACTATATACAGATCCCCAATTAACCGCTAAGTAATGTTTTAAAGCCCGAAAGTAAGAAATTACCCAGGTCCGAAAGACGAGACCGTCATGACATGTACATTGTAAGCTGGTATTTACGCTACAAAGAGATCAAACGGGTCGAACTCACATGCAAACAACTGGATTTTACATACTTTTAAATAGTTATATCCTCCAGGAGTGGCACTAAGTCCTATGTGCCCGTATTTTAAGAAAAATTCTACATGTATATAAGGTAATTCCTAAATCGGAAGTGTTCTCCCGCAACACGTGCTTGGTTCCCTGCTCCGCTCTTTGTCAATGTATGTGAAACGGAAGCCGGAGAATACTTCCGGTAGGAATTACCTTCTAAAAATATCGTCTACATGTAGGATATTTCTTTAAATACAGGCTCATAGGACTAAGTTCGACTCGTGGAGGATAAAACCATTTAAAAGTATGTAAAATCCAGTTGTTTGCATGTGTGTTCGACCCGTTTGATCTCATTGTTGATGTATTTCAAGCGTAAATACCAGCTTACAATGTACATGTCATGACGGTCTCATCTTTCGGACCTGGGTGATTTCTTACTTTCGGGCTTTAAAACATTAACTAGCGGTTAATTGGGGATCTGTAAATAGTAAATTGTAATAGAAAAATATATTGTGCATTGATTCCATGCAAAAATCCGACGATATTACCGCCCGGTGAAAAATTTTAACACAGATAACCGGCGTACCCATAATTTTCGTACCTGAATGTTGCATACCTTGTCTATAATAATATAACAGTGAAAAAAAATTTTTTTTTTTTTTTTTTTTTTAATATATTGATATTTTATTGTATAAATAACAAGGTCAAACACATTTTAGGTCAAATCAATGCCACTAGCACCTGTGGTCAATAGTAGTGATATGCTTTGAAATTCATATTAATTTTACTCGAATCACTGCCATGTAGATAGTGTTAGATATGTACCGACTGTCATCATGTTTAATGTTTAATAATGTGAAATAAATTAATGTATCTGTGTGCAATAAATGCTGCGCCCAAACATAAGAAACGGAAGGTCTTATTATTTCAACATTTTTTAAACAGTAATATTTATTGAAATGAATACTTCATTTTGTACAGAAAACTAACTTTTATGGATCAAGATTTGTGGTTTGTTTAGTTTCAATTTTTCGGCATTTAATAGTCGTGTGGTTCAAATATTCCTACTTGAATAATGTTGAATCACCCTTAGGATATGTTGCCTGCTTTTTAAATTTGTCTTTTGACGTCTTATCTGTGATACGCAGGCTTCATAACCCCTGATCCCCTTAAAAAATTCCATTTTATTTAGTTCCGCCCATTGTTTTCTCGTTTAGGGCACACGCTTTTTATTACTTGGGGACCATACGCCGCTTTTCATGGAATGTCACGGAAGTGTCACCTTGAAGGTTCTATGATAACCGCCGTATGAACACATTTGCGGATGTTTCTAAATTCAAAATTTTACCATTTCATGTTTAAATGTTGAATTCTGCTTAAGCCGGTGCTAGGGGGCGTGGATGGTCACTTGCACTTTCCAGTACCGTCCATGAACAGGCTCAATCAAACCGAGCCTGCAACATTTTCAATTTTGCCGTGTTGGGCTTTCTTTAGGGATTCTGTTTTTATCTATTAAATGATCACATCTGTGTTATTTGTGCCGTGTGGCGGCTGTAAAAAGTATCCCCGTACATTTAATCAATGATGTTATATTTTCGATCCTTAAAGATCGTTCAGCGAGACATTATTTTTGTGCTTGTTGTATGGTTATTTTCAATTTTTCGGCATTTTCTAGTCGGGTGGTTCCAATATTCCTACTTGAATAATGTTGAACCACCCTTAGGATATGTTGCCTGCTTTTTAAATTTGTATTTGACGTCTTATCTGTGATACGCAGGCTTCATAACCTCTGATCCCCTTAAAAAATTCCATTTTATTTAGTTCCGCCCATTGTTTTCTCGTTTAGGGCACACGCTTTTTATTACTTGGGGACCATACGCCGCTTTTCATGGAATGTCACGGAAGTGTCACATTGAAGGTTCTATGATAACCGCCGTATGAACACATCTGCGGATGTTTGTAAATTCAAAATTTTACCATTTCATGTTTTAATGTTGAATTCTGCTTAAGCCGGTGCTAGGGGGCGTGGACGGTAACTTGCACTTTCCAGTACCGTCCATGAACAGGCTCAATCAAACCGAGCCTGCAGCATTTTCATTTTTGCCATGTTGGGCTTTCTTTAGGGATTCTGTTTTTATCTATTTTAGACAGAAAATATGTAAAATTACTTAAATTTATGATATTGATTGTGATGCAAACAATCATTACTAAGTGCAGAAATATGGATCATAATATCTTTTTTTTTGGCATTTTGATAGATTTCAACAGCTTATTTGAAATGAAATAAATATCATTCGTGTGTAATACGTCAGTTCGAATGTCCTAAAATAGATTAACAGATAAAAGTCAAATTTCATGAATATTAATAAAGGAAACAATGTTGTAAACTTTGAAATTGTATATTTTATTTTTTCTTCTGTCGTGGTGTCTTCTGTTTTTAATCTTGCTCGAGAAAAAATATTTAACATATTTCTGAAATTGTTAATGTTCACCACTTCAAAAACGTATCAGATATATAACATGTTTTTACAATGATAATGAAGCATGATATGTTTTATGTTTACTCATTTCACAATGACTTTAACATTTCAAATTTATTTCAAATGTTCATTTGTCGATTGAATTTCATAGTCAGATCAAGTTGCAGTAATTAAATAGATTTAAGGTTTAACATCGATATCTTTCTTCTAATTTTACTTGTATCATAATATATTTACATTATACTATATACATTAAAGGTTATTTTAGTAACTGAAAGTTTTTAGGCCAGACAGAGTGCATGCCAGTGGCGAAACATTTGTAACTCGATCCTTGAAACTTAGATGATCTTGACAATCTCATGTGGGAGGTGTGGGGCTTTTTGATTGGTGATATTTTGTCCATTCTATAAAACTGTGCGGTTTTTAATACGTTGGACTTTGTCTTACAATCCTATTTTCAACATCTTCTACACAGGCAGCACCATCATTTAATGAATGTCTGTAGGAAAGATCCCTTTGGGATTGGATGCGTAAAAGTTGCATTAAATTTAAGAACTGAAGGCTGAAAATAATTTGCAATTAACTTGAGTATTGTAGAATCAGCCTATGCACATACTGCAGTATTTAGTTAAGAAATAATATCAGTTTCAGCGGTGTTGTTTTATCGGCTACTTGACACCGATTTCGAGTTTTGGTGCGTATGAATCGTTTTCGCTTCAAAACGACAGAACCGGTGTTTAATAGCTGATAAACACCGCTTTCATCGATATAATTTCGATTCTAACATGATAAAATTAGGGAGTTCACAAACGCTATCTTTGTCAACCAGAGATTACCTCCGCTGCCGATTCCCATAAACGCCGTTCTATTTCGCACCCGACAGTCGCTAAAATTCGTTATAAAAATGATTATGCAAAAGAAATACAACTGAAAGTAAAAACCCTCAATTAAGACCACCTTCGGGACAGGGCCAAAGTTGTCTCAACTGTGAATTTTCTTAGGATTGCTTACATACTTTTTTAGAGTGGGCACAACCCCACAAACTTGTAAAGAATTAAAAGATAAACATTCATTAAATCTTAATTAACATTAATTATCAACAATGTAAGTTATTTTTTAATCACTCAAAAGTTTTTTTTCTTATTAGTTATAAATAGTGTAGGGTTATGTCCGCTCTGTAAAATTAAGGTGAGGGGTTTTGTCCACACTGTGAAATTCATGTGTGGGATTTTGTCCACTCTATAAAATTTTGAGTTGTGGGGTTTTGATGTGTAGGGTTATGTTTCAAAACTCAACACTAATGTTAAGTCAAAAACAGAACTTACACCCCCACAAAACATAGTTTAAGGGCTATATAGGATTATTTTATCCAGTTCCGTCCTGTCTCTACCCGTCCAGCTATCTCAAGAACTACTTAAAGGTATAGACATTAAACTTCACTAATCAATGAAATACAACAATTCAACTGTCTATGTCAAGTTTCATAACTCTAAAAGTTAGTTTAACAGAATTATAAATAAATTGTCTTCATACTTGGACACAACTATCACCTGGAATGTTTCTTCAATTTGATACGATTGACCTTGACTTTGGGTTATGAATCAAATAATTAAATTTTGCTGGGTTTTTGCTGTAACTGTCTATAACTTTGTTGTTTAATAAGAATAGATGATCTTCATATATCGACACAATATCTTTCAGGGCAAGATCTTATTGAAAATCAAACTTAATTTGACATTGACTTATAAATATAAATGACCTTGACCTTGAATGTTAAATTATTGATATACCATAGCGGCTATAGCTTTGTTATTTATGTATGAATTGTCTTTATACATGGATCATATATCTGAAAAATTCCTTTAAGTTGACTACATTGACTTTCATTATGATTCATAAATGAACTTGACCTTCAAGGCCAAATAGTTGAATTTTGTTGATTTTTTGCTGTAACTGTCTTTTACTTTATAGTAAGACACATTATCAAAAAGGACAAGACCTTGATAAGAATTAAAACTGACCTTTGCCTGTACTCATAAATGACCTTTACCTTGAAAGTATAATATTATTGAATTTTCGCTATTTTCTCATGTTGTTTCCTGTAACATTGTTATTGGCATATGAACATATAAAATGTTTTCATATTTGGACTTAAATTCGTTTTGCTTAAAATTTTGCAGAATGTTAAACTGAGCTTGATTTTTAAGGCTCTTTATCTGTTATGATCAAATTATTGAACTTTGCTTGAATTGTCGTTTCTTTGTTAAAAGGTATCAATGTGATTCAGTCTTGGTCAAAACAACTCTTTTGACCAAATTGACATGATTATTCAAATATGACCTTTACCATCAAGGGCAAGTTATTGAATTTTGATCTAATTAAATATTTTTATTTATTTATGAATTTTATTTATTCTTAGACAGAAGTCAAACATTCCCCCTGCCTGGCACTGACTCTTCAAAGAAATGTAAATTTATTGGAATATGTTTGAAACCAATATAGGTAATATTATTTTGTCTTGAAACTTGACAAATAATTAAAGAGACTTTATGATTAATTGAATTTAAAGGAAAAAATACAGGATAACCAAGTATATGTTAGTGTTTATTCAGTAACATTTTAACAATTTAGAATCCAGAAAAAGCAACCGCTAGGGAACGACCGTGGGTTCTTGAATGTTAAAATTTTACTTAATGAAAACTAACTTACTTAGTTTTAAGTCTCATTTAAACCTGGATGGAACGCCTCAATCAAGTAGAAAGTTGTTTACAAAAAAGTGGGTAAAGTTAGGAGATCACATTTCATGTATTTGTTTTACGTCAACCATGATGCATGTTCATAAGTGTCTTTTACATGTTTCCCTGTAAATAAATGAGTGATGACTGGCGTTATACCTTTAATTGTGCATATAACTTCTGCATAAAATTATAATGAGTTACGGATTCAATACCCAAAAAGGTTTCGTTTTGTCTCTGTTTCTCCTGTTACAATTATAAATAGATCTAGAGCGACTGCGCCATAAGAAAGCGGATATTGAATGAATTGGTGATGACCTAGTTTTCTCTCCCACGTTCTCGCTTATCAATGTCATGTCGTTATATAATGAGGCGGGTCTACTACTTTGGTTTACACATGTGTTACACTTTCAAACTATTTTATTATTACGTGTTCGACTAAATGAATAATTGCCAAAATTTGTCTGCCTATGCGATTAGGATGGGCGTTTTTGAAAATTGGAGCGATTTCATTAGTCGATAAATGATGTTTAACACTAAAGCTTCTTTGTGAATCACTTTAAAAATATATGTGTTTACAAATTGTTTTACTTAATTCTTTCATTTGGACAGTGTACACTTTATACATTCAATTTTCCAAATACTTGGGGTCAAAGTATTATATGTCCAGTTTACAAGTCTGGGTCGTTTTCCTTACCGAATAATTATTTTTCACTCCTCAGTTATCATGGACTAACGCTAAGGAAAAAAATTGCATCTCAAGCCCGAAAAGCAATATTATCGTTAAAATATTATCAGAAACCTTTCGGTCATTTTCCAAATAATGAATTGTTTAAAATTTTTGATCATATGATTAAACCAATTTTATGCTATAGATCACAAATATGAGGTTTTGAATATATCCAAACTATTGAATATGTGCATCACGATTTGTGTCGAAAACATTTATCCGTTAATAAAACTACAAATTCAGCTATGATTTGAGGAGAATGTGGTAGATTGCCCTTAAATATTTCGTACATGTAACATAAAACATCCACTAATCTTAAACAACATTAAAACAGAAAGTAATAAATGGTTATTGTTACCATGACCTCATTGTCCTTCTATATAGACTAGAGCAAAAATTTTATAAGTTTTAACGGAACAAATATGAAAAAGATCTAATTATACACATTCATGTTTTTTAAATTCTAAACTGACCAGACATAAATAAGGTTAAGTAGCTTAGATGTCAAATACACAGTTTTTTTAATATGTTAATGAAATGCAAAGCTATTCATTTCACAATATGCTGTGATTATTCCATCATCGGATTCCTTGATTTGATAGCACAGGAGGATATATAAACGATATTAGTTTACCGGTTGTCTATAGAATATTCGTTAACAGAGTGTAATTTAGCAATATAAAATTATAATTTTCTATAGGAAACTCATTGACAGGGAGTATGTTAGTTTTATAATGCTGTCGGGTAAAATATTTTTAACGGTTAATATTTTTAACTGTTACACCCCTGTCGACGTGATCGGGTATTTCTGTTAACGCTTTCCGCCACTATTCGGTCTTCAAACGTCGCTCAGCTCAATGTACGGTAGTGGATCGTCTGTAGGATTCAGTAGTAAATCATGTAAATAATTAATATAGTTGTAAAAATGTTATAAGTATGTTGTTGCAATGTATATTACAGTTTAATCGCAAAGTATTAGATAATCAAACAGTTATTACATGGGTGTCTGTTGTTTCTTCTGCCTCTGGCAACATTTCTAAATGTCATCTGTGATACCTTTGGACAAAAATTATTACTGTTCCATAAAACACCCATGAAATAACTGTATAATATTAGATTGTAGGGTAACGGTTGAATATTTGATGGCAATGAAAATTTACCTACATTTATATCTCTTAAATATTCAAAGAATATCTATCTATGAGAGCATTTTGTGCTATTGTAAATTTCGATAAGTATTTGCAGGGATTTATTCTACTTGTTGTTTGTAGTTCATTCAATGTTTTTGAGATTTATTTGAATACGAAAATAATTTGTAGGAGAAAATCATTTTATTACTCTGTGAGGAATTAAGGGATACATTTTTGATAGCATTTCATTATTCTATCGTGCATTTAAACATGTTCGTGAAAAAGAAATCTGGAAACAAAGTTATCCCTCGTAAGCATTAAGCACAACAAAATTACAAGATAAGACTCGGTTTAGTTGAGTCTGTACATGAGGGATAATTGTCATCTTTTGTTGTATCTTTACATTAATGTGTTTATTGTACTAACTGATGAAGAAACTATCCAATATTTGCTAAAAAGTATCCTATATTAAATATTGGATACTTTTCCATCCAAATATTGGATAATTACGTTTTGTAATTGCAGATGTGTGAATATAATGCCTCAATGCGGGGCATGCTTACATATACTGAGACTTAAAATCAACACATCTGCTTTTAAAATATAGATACTAAGTTGAACCCTTAAAATTTAATATGACGAATTTGAAAATTTATGACGAATTTGAAAATTTATGTTTGATATCGATAATACGCGGGATGAGCAAGTATGAATGCAACTAGACAAGTATCTCGCTTCTAACCACGTTTTGCACAAGCTATATACATGTATCGCACAGAAGGTTGTAGAAGCTCTCAATTGATACAATATATGTGTAAATCAGTTCAGTCTAGTTCTGACAATAGCTTGATTATCGCTATCTACCCGTGTATACCGAAGCTAAAATGGTTGGGAATGGTCTCCTTTCACTGACCAAATACGGTCCTATAATTATCAAGTACTCTTGTATTCTTTGTATACAGGCGAAATACTTATTTAATGAAATACGTCATGTTTATGGAAAACATTCAACTTTCTTTTTCGTCTGTCACACGGTGGTGTAAGAAATTTAAAAGTGGTGGAAATTCAGTAAAAGATGCATCTCATGCACGCCGTCCTATAACTGCAACTTCGCCAAAAAATGTTGAAAAAGTAAAGGATTTGATTGTTACTAATGCACGATGTACAACTAGGTATATCGCTAAATGCGTTGTTATCTCTGTAAGAGCTACTTGTACAATTATCAGACATGGTTTAAAAATGAGAAGGATAAGTGCCAGATGGATAGCTCATCTCCTTACAAAAGAGCAAAAACTTGCTCGGGTAAGAATCTCAATACAATTGTTGAAACAGTTTCCTATATACAACAATCATTCTTTCGCAAATATCATCACTGGCGATGAGACGTGGGTTCACTTTTATGAGCCAAAGCAAAGGATACATAACAAAATATGGGCAACCAATGGAAGACAAAGACCTTGCATAGCAAAACGCACAATGAGCGTCTAAATAGCCATTAATATATTTTTCTGTACCAATCAAGGTACTGCTATTCAAATTGCCGTACCAAAGGGTAAATCTGTAAATGCCAAGTTTTACAAAGGCAAGGTCCTTCATAAATTAAAGAAACCTTTCAAAAATCATCGACCAGTATAAGGTCTTCGTGATGTTGCATGACAATGCTTCTTCAATTAATGCAGCCATTGTACAAGAATATCTGAGACAGAAAAATGTTGTCGAGCTTCCTCGCCCTCCTTATTCGCCAGATATTGCCCCATGTGATATTTTTCCTTTTTTCCGAGGCTCAATAAAATACCTTGCTAGAAGACAATATCAAACACGAAAAAATCTCGGTTCGACTGAACAGTATACCTCAAAACGATTATGAAAACGCATAAAAAATTCGATTAAGACTTAAACTTTGTATATCACATGGTGGGGAGTATTTTGAGATAATTATTAAGCCTGTATTTGTAAGTATTTCTGAAAATTGATCTAGTTGCATTCATATTTGAACACCACTCGTATTATAGACATGTTCCCATAATTTGGGGCTGCAGTTTCTTAATCTCCTAGTAACACATAAATCTTTATTTATTTGTCAACTGGAAGTGACCTTTTAAATAAAAGAAAACTTCAATATCAATTTTGTGTTATTTTACTCAGAGACTCACTTATTAAACAATAACTTTTTTTTCAAGATATTTATACATCACAACAGCATGTGTCAAGTGCAGTGTGGAGGCAATAAAAAGTTGCCCCGTACTTCATTTCAGTGTTGTTATATTGTTCTGGTCCTTCGGGATCATTGTGTCACTTTTAAGTGTTGAAAATAAAGTGCAACTAAAGCCGGTGCAAGGGGCGTGAACAGTGTTGCACTCTTTAATTATCCCTCATGCACAGACTCAATCAAACGGAGTCTTTAATTTTCATGGTCTTTTGCTGTTTTCTTGCTTCCGAGGGATCACTTTTTTCCAGATGATTATACATTACAACAGCCAGTGTCAAGTGATGGCAATCTAATTAAAATCAGCTCTAAATAACGCCCCACTTTAAGATCTGACCGTGACCATATACGAATTTTTTTCTGGTTCACACAGCCAATCATCAGCGAACTTTCATAATTTTGAAAATGATGTTGGTTCTTATTATAACCCTGGGAAAACAAAAACTGAGTAGGTAATTTTCAAGATTACGAGAACAAACATGCCGTTGTCCATATAGCCGACAGGTAAACTGGCAAAATAATCCCATTAAAAATTGATTCTATTTTTTTTCAAGTAATTTGTATAAAATTACTTCAAACCTTTTTTTTTTTTAACCAAAATCACCAATTTGTTTAACTTCCACGTATAACGATATTTTGATACTTCTTCTTATGCCTATGTAAAAACCCGTTTGATTGTATGGCTAAAAAATATAGAAACAAGCTTCCTCGGAAGATCCGAATTATAAAGAAGGCGAAACATATACTGTCGTAAACAGGTCTACATTAAAGAAATAAGTAAATCTGAACTTCAGTCAGATTGCAAGTGATGTGTAGCAGCCGTAAAATGTTGCTCTGTACTTCCGATTCCGTGTTGTTTTATTTTTCCGGTCCTTCGGGATCATTGAGGTCTGCCCTTTTAAGTGTTGAAAAGGCTAGGGGCCACGAGAATGTTGCACTTTTTCATCATCCCTCATGTACACACTCAATCAAATCGAGTCTGCACTTTGCATGAAATTTTGCCGTTTGTAATGCTAAGTGATCACTTTTTCGAGATATGTATTTCCTATGTCAGTAACGTCATTCATAATGGCATAATGAATTATGAGGCACATAAGTAGATATAAGTAATATCAAACATGTCTTCTTTTAATTTTCCAATAAAGTAAATATGCATTTTAAGTTAGTATATACGAGAATGTGTTATACAGAAATTAGCACTTTCTTTCTTGCAAATGTTATTAACAAAGAAAAAGACCGAAAAACAAAGCAAACGATCATGTGCAACAATTGTAGATTAGTGGTAAATTGCTATTTCTTCATAAGAGTTATTCTCCTTGATTAAAAGTAACTGTAGCCAGTGAAACTGCTTTGAGTGCATTGATTTTTATAAAAACAAAGCAAATCATAATTATGCTTGAATAAAAAAAAAGTCACTCATAATAAAAAGATACAGATACTTAACTTTATTATTCCAATAAGTATTATAGTCCCAAACGTATAATCGATAGTGATGTTTTAAAATTCCTGGACATACATACAAAGCAAGACAGTACAATATGGAAATCATGCTTTTTAACTTCAGGTTTTTCCTTCCCCAAACCCTCCTTAAATGCAAGTTATTTCAAGTACCCAATAAGTAAACGATTGTGGTAATTTTGAAGTAATTCTCAATTTTTGCAAGGAATTCACGAATTGATACAACTGTCTTTATTAAGGAAAAAAACATCGTTTAAGTAAGAGAAACTCCTAAACATGTCAATTATGTGAGAGAATAAACAAATCTCGGCACACATCGCCTTGATATGTCCATTCTCTCACATATTGGACAGTTTTAGGAGTTTCTCCTTAACTAAAGGACAAAAGCATTCTAAACAATTCAAATACTAAATAATTAATATGGATAGTATTTTTAAACGTCATCAGAGATTTTTACCGTCAAAATTCATTCATACCCAATAATGTGTGGAATAGTTTCGAATTTTTTCGAACAATATCTAGATCAGCATATATAAGCACGCCGTCGAATGGCCTACGAATCGTCTATCGTTAAAAGACAATTAATTGATAAGTATGAAGTTATACAAAATATAATCATAAATAGTCACACGTGCAGAAATGGAATATTGTTTTAAAGTATGGATTGGTCTACAATGGGCACATTTTCAATAAGTATTTCAAATATTGATAAAACAATAGAAATGTATCAATTGGATATTGTAATGAAATATTTCAAAAGGCAAAATGATGATAAAGTTTTAAAGTGATTGAGTATGGCAATATACATGTTTATTATGAATAATAATATTTTGTTATAGAACACTTTATTATTTGTCATATATGACATGTATGTAACACTTATCAGCAACATCCATATATATTATTATTTAGCAGTTTGTTTTTACATATGATTCTAATTGCTATCAACATAAGTATTTATGGTACATTGTGTATGACAGACCTTCCACATTATTGACTTATTCACTTAACATTGTAAAAACAAACCATGATGAACGTATTCTTTCAAATCGAACAGGAAGAAATATAATGATTCCCAGTCACGCAATTTTAAAACATGTGTCTAAATGCTTTCCTTTTTGTAGCTTGGGCGATTTGAAGAAGAACTTTTTACTTCTGCCGTTACTGAATCTGTTCTATTGATTCAGTAGTAATATACCGATATTCAAATATGCTTGTGCCAACACCTCGTATATTTCAATATCCATAAACGAGGCCTTGTGTTAAAATGAAGGTTGAATAACTTAAATATTATTAAAGTTAATAAAGCACTGGAATGACTTGTGACCAGTATATATAAATGAATATATTTATATCATAAAAAGACAAAATTACAATTTTTCATAGCTAGAAAATGTAGGTGAAAATATAAATCACTTTACGTCACTGTAATTACCATTACGTGACAAAAATATCAAATTTAACTTAATTGTGCTTCATATCACTGGCAAAAATGTTTGTTATGATAAATCGATGTGTCATGGACAACAACCGGAACCCTACCGCCAAGGTCAAGGTCACAATAATGAGAAGATATAATTCTTGTTATTTCATGTTTCGAAAAATAGTAACAGTAAACATCATAGCTTCAATATCACAGAGCACTTTGATATGACCGATGATTAAGCTTGCCTCACATATTGTATTTATTGTCAGAAAAGGCTTTCGAGGATTTTCATCGCCTCTTGCTTAGAGTCTGGTAGTTTTAAGTAAAACTTTAAATTTATTTGCTCTTTCGTATACATTGCCCTGTCCATATGTGATCATCTTTGATGCCATACTTGATAACCTAAAAACTCTAGGGCATAGTCAGAGTTATCACAAGAGCTCTGTGACCTTTGTAAAATCGGGTATAACTTTGTTAGTATGGGCTTCACGTTTGCAACTTTTCATAACTAGATAATTAAGTATGGCAACGAAGAAGATCCAGTATAATTAGGTAATTAAGTATAGCAACGAAGAAGATCACAAATGGACAGATCAATGTGTATACGAATGAGCAAGTAATTTGTAAATATTACTCAAAACGACCAGATTTTAAACAAGAGGCGATGGAAAATGGGCTATAAAATAGTAAAAAAAACACAATCCTTAAAGAAAGCCCAACACGACAAAATTGTAAAATTACATTTATTCATAGCAAGAGAATGTAGGTGAAAATATAATCACTGTAAATCACTGTAATTACCATTACGTAACAAAAATATCAAATTATTTTAACTTAATTGTGCCTTATAATTACAAAACTATAATGTACCGAAGAAATATATATGGTGAAGATATATTTACTTTGTATTAAGAATATAAAGCTACGGGAATTTAAATGATTTACAAATTGCTTGCTATTTCGAATGACATTTCGTTTCGCAAACAAAATTATAAGTATATGTTGGCCCTGGGAGTATCGACTGATCTTCAAATGTAAAAATCTTTTATCTGGTTGAAGAATAGTTTTATTATTTGTTATCGTGACTTCTTAGCAACCATAAGTCGTTCAATCCTACAACGCATTTCGAACAATATTATTTTATGTCCGAGGACGTGGCATACATTATGATTGCTGAAATATTCAAAATTAATAAGGATTTAAGAGACAACAAATATATTTATCAAAATTTTATAAAATATTATTGTGTATGGCAAAGTGTATGGTAAGGCATTAGGATGGTAATACCTTAAAGCCAAAAAATCATAACAAAAAGCCTTTAAAAATTGTTATGCGAATGCTCCGCTTAAAATTACAACTTAATTTAAAGCAGCATGCCTCCAGATTCATGCTAGTTTCATGAAATTTTGAAAATGCTTTTTATACGTAAAATATTGTGAAGTTACTAAAAGGAAGCAATTAATACATTACAAACAGTACTCACAAGCCATGTAAATTACCAAAATGAGGTCAGTCGAAATTGTTTTTAAACATCGTTTTATTGTCCCCAGCCTTTTCGAAGAAAAAAGGGGGATATAGAATTAGGCTATGTCCGTCCGTCCGTCTTTACGTTCGTCCGTCCGTATGTCTGTCCGTCACATTTTTATGTCCGGTCCATAATTATCTTTTTTTCTTTCGAAGGAATTTGAAAATCACTTGGCGAAAATGTTTATTATAATAAATCGATGTGTCATGGACAACAACCGATACCCTACCGCCAAGGTCAAGGTCACAATAATGAGAAGAAGTCTGTTTGTCGGTAGACCACATGGTTTCCACTATCTTGAAAACTATTTATCACAAAGTCTTCATAATTCACATAATGACTGGTCATAACTAGTAGACGCCCCCTATTAATTTTTGGGGTCACCATGTCAAAGATCAAGGTCACAGGGGTCTTAAATGCCAGAATGATTCCCGGTGATCATCTTCAAAAGTATTCATCACAAAGTTGTCATTTTTCACATAGAGATTGGTCATAACTAGTAGATAACCCCTAATTATTTTGGGATCACTAGGTTAAAGATTAAGGTCACGGGGACCTTAAATGTCAGAATGGTTTCCGCTCATTATCTTGAAAAGTATTCATCATAAAGTCTTCATTTTTCATATATTATTGGTCATATCTAGTAGATGACACCTATTAATTTTGGGGTCACTAGGTCAAAGGTGAAGGTCAAAGGGGCCTTAAATGTCAGAATGGTTCCCGCTGATCATCTTAAAAAGTTTTCATCACAAGGTCTTCATATTTCACATTTTGATTGGTCATAACTAGTAGATGACTCCTGTTCATTTTGGGTACACTAGGTCAAAGGTAAAGGTCACAGGGGTCTTGAATGCTTATATGATGTCTGCTTATTATCTTGGTTACTTTTTCACAAAGTTGTCATTTTTCACATAGTGATTGATCATAAGTAGTAGATGACCCCTAATTATTTTGGGGTCACTAGGTCAAAGGTCAAGGTCACAGGGCCTTAAATGTCAGAATGGTTTCCGCTGATTATTTTGAGAAGTATTCCTCACAAAGTCTTCATATTTCACATATCGATTGGTCATAACTAGTAGATGACCCCTATTAATGTTGGGGTCACCAGGCCAAAGCAAAGGTCAAGGTCACAAGCTCTTTGAATGGAAGTATGATTTTAGCTCATTATCTTGAAAGATAATTATCACAAAGTCTTCATATTTCACATAGTGATTGGTCATAACAAACAGATGACCCGTATTGCTTTTGGGATCACAAGTTCAAAGGTAAAGGTCTCAAGGGCCTTAAATATATCATTATCTTGAAAAAATATTTATCACAAAGTCTTCATTATTTTTCTTTTTAACATAATTGAACACTTCCATGTACCCATTTATGTCAAGTTTTTATTACAAAATTATCAATAATATGAGTCAAGGGCTAGAAAGGGGCATATTTGTCGTTCGAGATTTCTTGTTTTTCGTAGAATATCCGTTGACAGGGAAGAATTTAATTATACGAGTATCCGTTTGTCGGTAATCGGCAGAATATTCGTCGACAAGTATCTACTCTACGATATTAGACCGTCGGTTATTTGTAGAATATTCATAGACAGGGAATAATTTCGCTGAATTTGATTCAGTAAAAAACTTTTGTACCTTTATCATATCAAAATACCTAAAATGAACAAACGACCAAATAAACGGTTGGCGAATTCATCGCACGGCGTAGTACACAAAATTGAAACAGAATATATTATTGGGAATTGTTAATTATGATTCTTTATGTAGTTCATGGCACTTCATGGCATGGATATTTTAGTGAAAATTCTCACAAGATATGAATATTAGAATAAGAAAATTAATTTGACTGTACAATGTTTGAAATTTATATTGAGAACATTTTCTACTGTGACAGTAATGTTTGCTTCACCTTAAACATATTTATAAAGCCGAGTTGAAAAGTTAACAAACTAAATGTGATGCATTTGACATTAATTATCCTAACAATAATGTTCATCTCAGATAACACAAACTATCCATTTAAAAACCTTTCAACTACGTACACTTGACAATAATTGATCATTTTTGGTTTCTCTTTCTGCAATGTAATTGGACGTGTGGCTTAACCATGAGTCTTTGTATAATTTAAAAGTAAGCATTAAAACTTGTAAATCCAACCGTAATTAATCGTATCTTTAGTGTTTGCTCCAAAAACTATGAGAGAATTCAGGGCGATTGCTTAGTCATTAAGAATTTGCATTGAAGGTATTTGGTTTACTTGTTATTTGCATTTTGGTAACGTCAATATTCTTGACTTAAATCAATGCGTAGGAGACAATCATTTTATTCCTCTAACAGGCAATTAGAATCAAATATGGGAAAATAATCGATTCAAATATTTTGGCAGTTTAATCTTTTTTTTAACATGCAATAAGGTCATTCGCATTCTTAACAATTCAAATAACTTAGTATGAAAAGTATTTTTCTAAACGTCGTTCAAATATTTGTTTACGATCAAAAATCATTCATACATAATTTGTAGAGTTAGTTCAACGTCAATGAATGATATTTACATTGAATTGAATCAGTGCATTTTACGTAGAAAAAAATACATTTATTAATTACTGGCCAAAATGTAATATTAACCCCTTCAATTCCCTTACATGACATGCCAATTTTATCTATATATAAACGTTAAAATTTTAAATGTTACGTGCAATATTCAAAAAGGAGTCAGTCAGTTTCTAGTGATTGTTCTGCGCCCACATGCACGGAGCTATTTGTGTTTACTTTTTCTTGTCCATGGACCCGATTTTTATCAATTAATCCCTTCGATTTACAGCTTAACAAAATTCAAAACGAATTCCTTCCAATTTCTATTATGTAAAGTCATAAATTGGTTTCCTCTTCGGTGGTGCGCAGCATGTCATATTAATGAATGAGAACGGGAACAAATTTTACGCCTCAGCCGTTGGGAAAGCAGTTTAAAAGGCAAAACAAAAAAAAAAAAAACATAAATTCGCTTATTCATTTCCTACCATTTGTATCTTCTACTAAAAATTACTAATTATTTTGTAGTACACGGTGGATTATGCATGTATTTTATTGCTGTACATAAATACGAAAGCTATAAATAGACCTTAACATCGTGTAAGTCCGAAATCTATTTATAGAAGTAGTTTTAGTTTAGTTAGTTTAAAACTAAACGAAACGTTCATTTGTGTCGCGCTATGGTAGTAAATACCGAACTGGAGAATTAGTAAGCCATTTTTACGAATGTTTATATCATAGTATCATTATTTTGAAATTGTCTTTTCCGTATGTTCTTTCTGGTAAATTAATAGCTCCTTTTTACGGCCATGATTGTACTTATGACATTTTTTACCATGAATATTTAAATCGAGCCTGATTTCCAATTTTTTTTTTTTTTTTTGCAGTAAGATTTTGTTTAATTTATTTTGTTTAAAGACAATTGGTTTTATGCTGGTTTGAAAGGAATGTTGATTTGCCGAATACTGTGACACTTTAATACTGCAGTTTAACAATAATAGTGTTATGGGTTTATTGATAGGAATGTAAACACATTGGTGGGTCAGTCGAGGATTTTGAAGTAATTCAACAAAAAAGTAGATTGATCTCCCAATAAATCAATCATAAATAGCTTTTTATTCATCACCAATGTCAAGGAGCTTTTATAGCTGTGACTCGCATGAACATGATGTCAGTGAGTTTCCTCATACCTGTCTAAAATTCAATTATATTGATAAATAATGTTTCACCATATCAACATGCCATGCAAATTTATTCAAGATTTTTAATATACTATCACTTTTGTTAACGGGTATAACCAGAAAAAATCCTGAAATTGGTCTTTTTAGAATTCATCACATTTTTGTGCCCCCCACTGTAGGGGGGGGGGGCATTTAGATTTACTCTTGTCCGTCTGTCCGTCCGTCCGTCCTTCCGTCCGTTCTCTTTTGTGTTGTGTCTCACGTAACTCAAAAAGGATTTGACCTACAGTCATGAAACTTAACAGGAATCTTGATCAGCATGTGTAGTTGTGCACCTAGGTATCTTCGTGTGAATTTTTATAGTATTTTTAGAGTGATTGCCCTTGACTTAGTACAATTTTGAAATTTTCAACTTGTGTCGCATGAAACTCAAAAAGGATTTGACATAGAGTCATGAAACCTTACGGGAATGTTGCTCAGCATATGTAGTTGTGCACCTTGGGTTTCGCTTTTGGATTTATCCAGTATTTGTAGAGTTCATGCCCTTAACTTAGTAAAAAACATTAGTTTTCAACTTGTAGCACATGTTGTTTAAAAAATATCTGACCTAGAGTCATAAGATTTACAGAACAATGGCGTGTGGGGACACCCATGATCAACATCACTGTGAAGCTTTGCACCTGGGACTTTGCATGTGGATTTATTTCAGTTTTGTTAGAGTTATTGCCCTTTTACTTAAAGTAGTATAAATTTGCAATTTTCAACTTGTTCATGCATAGCTCAAAAAGTATTTGCCTTGTAGGCCTGAAAGTTTACAAGAAAGTTGGTTTGCATGTGTACTTATGTACCTTGGGGTTTGCTTGTGTATTTATTTATTATTTGTAAAGTTCTTGCCCTTTACTTAGTTAAAGATTTTTAGTTTTCTATTTGTAGCACATGTTGTCCAAAACATATTTGACCTAGAGTCATAAGATTGACAGAACAATAGCAGGTGGGGGCACCCGTGGCCTATGGACACATTTTTAGTTTTTAATCCCGTGTGTGTTCTGCTTACAGTTTTTATCTTGGTATTGAAATATAACTACTTTATCATTAGTTCCATGTATTAAAAGAAACAGTGTTTTTTAATTTGACATGATAAAATGCATGTAATACAACTATATCAGTCCCTTTTTTTACTTTTATTATATACTGTTTGTACATTTGTGATTACACTTATAATAGCGGAAAACTATTAAAGTATTATTTTACTGGCGTAATTTTCTGTTTTGTGATCAAATATGAGTAATAATACATTTATGTTATCCTGTAAAATCTTAATGCTTATATTAACTTTGTTTTATGAAATATACTCCGTGGTTATTATACATTGTTGAGTACAACACAGAAATATTTTGAACGAGTACGCAGCTAAAAAAAACTTATTTTTAACAAGACACAAACTGAGTCTGATTAGTTTTAGCACCTTAGTTTTGTACTCGACAATGCAAACTTTGATATTTTAAAGTTTGTTACTTCAAGAAGAGTATGGACTTTGGAAATAATTATTGGACTAGGAACGTAACAATGAGACTTGACAGAGTACAATATGGATCTGATATTGATGTTTTGGAATCAAAATAGAAAACCAGTATCGAAGCGAAGGAGAACAATATTAATTTGAAATGTATATTAAATTCGTAAAATGAGAACCTGAGGCTAAAATAATAAGAGTAATTAAATAATAGGAGGCTATTATACATTGTTGTGTTCAACACTGAATTTTATTATTAGAGTAAACAGCTGTCAAATTTATATTGCTTGAGGTGGTAGTCGAGTTTTATATAGATTTGCAGCTGTGTTCTAGTCCAGTAGACTCAATATGATTGTTCTCAACAATGTATTATGATTTCGTTATTTCACATTTTCGAAGGACCTTACTTTCATTATGTACAATAAGACTTGATATAAACATTTTTACCCTGAAAATTTACATGAGGCTACATGAAGTACGATATGCATTCCATGCATATCCATGAAAATAGATTGGATCAGTTCATATGTTGTATTGTATTTTATAAGGTTTGAAAAAATTGTTTATTTTTGAATATCTCATGGAGTATGGACGATTAGATGACTCATTGGTTTAGATAGATTTCATTTTACAGACATGTGAATTTCACGAAGACAGCATGACACTACTTTTTATCAGATATATCAACAATTTTCGGGTACGTATCTTTAATATTCCCTAGGATATGTTTAATACTATAAATACGTCATCAATCGTCCTAGTTAATACTGATAATGCAAAAGTAGAGATATCCCAGGCTGTTCGAATTCGTTTTTGGTCATCTCCGTTATTTGATGTAAATATGATAGTGAGCTTACAATGGTAACCTTCGTACCATGAGTGATTAAACACGGTCGATAACAATAACCATTGCTTAAGTTATCTTTGAAATAATTCGGTTTTATCTTGTGATATTTTATATCAAAATAATTTTGATAATTAGGTAAACATTGTGTATACGACATTAGTGGACTTTAGATAATATCGGATAATTTATATATCTCAATTACGATTTGACTTTCACTGTCACATGTGTCCAGTGTGTGACACCTAACATAAAACAATTTAAATTTAACTCTGATGATTAGACAGGATATCGTGTAAGATTTTTAAGACAAAATCAAATTTTAATGAACAAATGGCGACAAAAGAAAATGAACGTTACTAGCGACTTTATCTTTACCTGATATATATAAAGGGAGATAATTAAATTCAATACAGTTATACTTTCCCCTATGTGTGATCAGATAAAGATACAAGTGTGTAGATAAATTGTTATAGAAATGAGAGAATATATACACACATACCACCACATCGATATGCCAGTCCAATTACGGAACAGAGCCTAGCAGAACAGTCATGAAACTTAAGCATAGCCACTGCTCATCAACCAGCATTTATTTACAGCCACAAACTGCGCTACACATTGAAACAGGCTCAACATTCGCATATATAGAGTTTGTTCTCTGTTATCATGTCTCACAAATCAACGATGACATTTTTATTGTCTTCTTCACTGATTGGGAACAGAGAACTATATATCTATTTCCGAAAGTCAACGGGATCCCGTGGTTAAATATACATGCTGTTTCTAAAACAACACCATCAAGTTGTTATCCTGTAAATACAAATGCTCGACGGATGGATATATTGGATATGTCTGTTTATCCTATAAATTTTTACAGCTGTAGGGTAATTGATACTTAAGTTATTGAGCGGAAACTGTTTTAGTTTAAAGGTGATGACCTTGACCTTTGGCCTTGTGATCCCAAAATCAAAAGGGGTCTACTACCAAATATTGACAATTATCTTATGAAGTTTGAACACTGTGAGCCAAATGGAACTTAAGTTACTACAACTACAATTTTCAGTGTAAAGATCATTGTGACCGACATTTGACCTTATGACACTTAAATCAATAGGGGTCATGTATTAAACTTGGCTGTTCATCGTATAAATTTTACAACTGTAGGCTGATTAATACTTAAGTTATTGAGCGGAAACTGTTTTCAGTTTTAAGGTAAAACTGACCTTGACCTTTGACATTCTCATCCCAAAATCAATAGGGGTCTTCTACTCAATATTGACAACCATCATATGAAGTTTGAATATTGTGGGCCAAATGAAACTTAAGTTATGCTCAGGAAACTGTTTTCAGTTTTTAGGTTATAATGACCTTGACATTTGACCTTTTGACCCCAAAATCAATAGGTTTTTTTACTTATATGGACAATCATCCTATGAAGTTTGAATATTGTAGGCCAAATTAAACTAATGTTATGCTCCGGAAACTGGTTTCAGTTTAAAGGTAACAGTGACCTAGACCTTTGACCTTGTGACCTCAAAATCAATAGGGGTCTTCAATTCAGTATACTATTAGACAATCATCCTCTGAAGTTTGAATGTTGTGGGCCAAATGGAACTTAAGTTATTCTCCGGAAACTGTTTTCAGTTTTAAGGTTATAGTGGCTTTGACCTTGTGACACCAAAATCAATAGGGGTATTCTATCAAATATGGACAATAATCCTATGAGGTTTAGATATTGTGGGCCAAATGGAACTAATATCATGCTCCTATAAATGTTTTCAGTTTTCAGGTAATAGTGACCATGACCTTTGACCTTGTAACCCCAAAATCAGAAGGGGTCTTTTACCAAATATAGACAATCATCCTATGAAGTTTGAATATTGTTGGCCAAATGAAGCTTAAGTTATGCTCCGGAAACCAATTTGCTAACAGACGGACGGACGGATGTGGCAACAGTTGGGGTTTTTGTGTTTTTTCTTTGGTCTTTATGTGGCATTTTTCCCCATAAATCAGTATAAGTACATCACACCAGTCGGTTTATGGGATTTCCTTCTTTTTTAACTAAAATAATGGACCCAATGAAGCTCATAAACCATTGGATTTTTGCCCGGACTGACAGACAAACGGACGCACACCAGGGGGGTATAACATATTAGACTTTGATAAATTAATTAATAGATTGGTCTGCTCTTTGCCTGAGTTGAAGAAAGAAGTAATATTGAACTCTATAAAATTCTTTACTAAATGTCTATCAGGGACAAACGAGCTCAATTGGAAATTAGAGCGAGGAAAGCTTATGCACTATCTGCTGCGGGTGGTGGAATGCTTCTTTTTTTCTTCTTTTTTGTGAAATATCTCTAATGTACTTGATGAATACCGAACGGTTTTATGCATTTCTGAAATGGATCTTGAAGACTTAGCAAAACAAACGGTTTCAGTCAACACACTTAAAGGAAAATCTAAAATTAGATCATTTAGTAGCCTAAGGGATCCGAATTCTTTCCTACCGTTGATCATGAAAATTGCATTGTCGGATAAAGTAAAAATGTTATCTAAATCTAGACCTTTAATTGGCGCTGTCTGTGGTGCAGGAATATCTTTGTATACAACGTATACATTTTTGACATCATCTCTAGAAATCATGGTTAAGGATTCTGTAGAAAGACTCGATATCCTGCTGAAGACAACTGGCAAAAAATTTTGATAAGGAAACCTACTTAAGGAAACTAGCAAAAGAAAATAAAAAATCCTACCGGAGGTAACTGGCAAAGACTATTATAAACTAGTGAAAAAAAGCTTTATTTGTAAAGATATTTCCGAATTTTCATTTCATACTAATAACGGGAGGTAATTAGAAATTTATTTTCTATAAAGTCTAAGTAAGATTTTTCCAATAAGATATGATTGCGTATAGTTTAATGTGAACAAATATTTGCAGCACATATTTTACATATTCTTCGGTGTTTGAAAATTGTTTTAGAAGCATAATTATATACATATATAAAATTTCACTGTAGTATGGTTACAACCTTAATTACAACATACAGTATCTTTAAAAAATGAATTCATTTTTTATTTTCTTATTATTGTTGTTAGTGTTTGAAAGTTATATACTTTTAACAGCTATTGCATAATAAAACTTTAAACTTGCACCTTTCGTGTTTCGTAGAATTATATTTATGTCGGAAATGTAGATTAAACATTGAAGCATACTAGTATACTGGATGTCACGTGAACGAAGTCAAGGTAGAAATTAAGCCTTTACTTAAAGAATAAAGACTGACTATCATGTCAAATCTTATCTTAAACGTAAATTTCAATGTGAAATCATTGAATCAATGTGTAGGAGAATATCGTTTTATTTTATTGAAATAAGATTCCAATTTTTGTTATTCAATGTTTCAATTATTTCGATAGTCATTTATTTTTTTATTGTTACTGAGAAATTACAGAAGTGGGGAATTCAAAAAAAATGTCAAGTAAAATGTGTCTCAGTATTCTAAACAAGTCAAGCACTTATAATTTGTGTAAAACATGATGCAAGGGTGTCAGTAAAGGAGATTGCTAAGTGTACCGGAAATTCGGAAGGCAGTATTCATTTAAATCTGACCAAGCGATTAAGTCTTAGAAAGGTTTGCACGAGAAAAAGCGAAGTAAGTGTGTCTAAAAACTTCTGAAAACATACAGTGACTTGAAATTCGGCTTATTTCTAACTTGTTGACATTAAACATTTTAATGAAAGTAAACGTTTGTGCGTATAAGAGACCCCTCAAATTACAGCAACAAACAGTGGTTGCAAAAAGACCATCTGTATCAAAAATATGTTGTATGCGATTTCCTTTTATACCAGTGTACCAGTTGTTTAAGTGCATTGTCCGTCTGGTCACACTTCATTGGACAGTTCTATAAGAATTTTGTTCTTCAATAGTTTAACGAGTGGCGGTTTGAACAAGTGATTAACGTGTTTGACTTTTAATCTACGGGTAGCTTCGAAGCTAGACCGTGGTAAACCGTCGTTCCCGTGAGTAAGAAACATTTATACTCATAGCTAAATGCTAGTTTGTTCCAGGAACGGGTTTGATAGTGTTTCAAGAGTGTTTCAATAAAATTATACTTTCTAACACATGTGCACTAAAGTAGCTTCGTATAAACTATAAGAGCCATTTAATACATGAAAATGTCACCCCTTAAAAGCGAGATGGTAAGGATTTTCTTGGCGTCTGAGATTGACTTTCCATATTTTTGTGCTGAGGTTACGATAGAGATGCAGAGAAAAGTAATATATGCGTTATTTATATCTGTGAGTGGTTTTAGAAATGAACGCTGAAATAATTCTACTGGGACTGACAATTTTAATTCTGACATAATCCATGTTTCACTGCTTCTGAAATCACATTTATAGTTTGATTAAAATGGAATTTATGTAAGAAAGAGAGAAAAGAATCCCTAAAGAAAACCCAAAACGGCAATTGTAAAAATAATGCAGGCTCGTTTCGATTGAGCAGAGTTGATGAACGGGACTGGAGAGTGCAAGTTACCGTCCATGCCCCTAAACATTGACTTAAGCAGAATTTAACATTTGACATGCATTGAAAAATATTTGAGTATTGTGACAACTGCAGATGTGTTCATACGGAAGTTATCATGGAACCTCCAATGTAACACGTAAGTGCCATTCCATGAAAAGCGACGTATGGTCCCCAAGTAAAATAAAGCGTGTTCCTTGAACGAGCAAATAATGAGAGGTACTAAAGAACACGAAAAAATTTAAAAGTTGATCAGAGGTTATAAAGCCTGCATATCACAGATACGCTGTCAAAAGACAATTAAAAAATCAGGCAACATATTCGAAGTAATTGTTTAATACTTTTTATACGAGTTTTTAAATTTACATCAGGTTGTTTTTGTATGTCAGTGTCCGTACTCATATTCATATCAATTCTTTTTCAAAATAAATATCATGACAGTAATTTATATAAGAAAATAAGTATAAATTTTGTTTACCATTTCTTGTTATGACACGAGTCAATCGGAACTTTTTCAGGAAATAAAAGCTACAAAACCTTCAGGGGGATATTTACCTTTCCTATAGAGGAAACTCATCATGCTCTCTTCCATGCTTACTAAACAGCGGGAATCTATAATCCTTTACAGAATCAGTGACAGGTGACAAACGATGAGATTTGCAGATAACAAAGCGTACATTTTCAAGCTGATCATCAACATCAGGATAAATGTGATCTGAATTCCTTAAATCATGAACACATACCAATTACCATCGTGCATAGTTTTGAAAGTCTTCGAATGATAAGAAACATGGTAATATGTTTATATGAGTAGCAGGAGGCATGATATTTCATTGTACAAACAAATTGGATGGATTTGTACTTATTGTATGTAATCATTGAGCAATATATAAATGTTCTTAGAAGTCAAAATTTCCATTTTGTCAAACAATGAAAGACGCGCGTTTTTAGGTATTTTGTGCTTAATGTCCATTTACACCCGATCACCTTGCTTACTTGCTGTGAATTGTCGAATAAATAAGAATCATGAAACCGTGAAAAAGAGAAGAAGGTTTGAAATAGGCCTTCCATTCTTTCATTCTTTATACAACGCATTGAATTTGTTCTTTACGTTTTATGAAGTGGATTTAAGCATTTTTCTACGCATGTATATATTCTGTATATGTCTATTCATTTATCATTATTTACATACATATTATCTAAAAACTGAATAGTGCAGGTTCATAAAATTTAATTTTAATCAATCTTCATTTCAAAGAAAACCACACACAAAAATATTCTTGTAATGATTGATAATAACCGTTTGCATAGAAAAAAAAATTAAGACTTTTAAAATGCAGCAGAAATTAATAAAACATATCATTGTATTCTTTATTCGGGCTAGGGAAGTTTACAAACACTTGCAACAATATTAAATTCTTTATGATTTAAGTACAAATTGCAGCAGTATCATCAAAACAATGTTACCATCAATAGGTTATCTTTCTGTGGTAAGTTTATAGTTATAGATATGGACCTACCTATGATCGGTCTACATAGCTTAGTCATATAAAGTGACTTTATTTACTTCCATTTACTGATTCAGTGATGGAATTTAGAATGTTTTGTTGTATGAGTACATCACATTTGTACTGGCAAGACAATTAAATTAAGTTAAAATGTTCATAGTGTGACAGACTAATACATATAAAACCAGTTCAATAAAAACAAAAGCTTTTCTTCAGGTTTCGACGTTTTGTCTTCTACAAAACAAAAGTGCCGTTTATTAAATAACAAAATAATTTATGTACATGAAAATACTCTCGGAGCATTTAAAAGTCGCAAATCATGATTTTTAGACCAAAAAATACAAAGCCATACCATTACAAAATTATTTAAACATTTTTTGGTTTGTTTGAGATGTCTTAAAACACAGTCACACAAACACTGTTAATGACATAACTTGCGACCTTGAAACTCCCGTGAGTATATTTTTAAGTACATAAATGATTATAAAATTCATACCTAATATCCAAGCACTTTTTAATTCTGACAGGTTGAAACAAGAATATCACTGAAACTTTATTTAAAGAAAACCTTATTTTACATCCTATAACGTACATATGAACAAGACAAAATTCATTATAATCAATCCCGTGGTGTTTCCAGGCACAGAAATCTTTCCAAAATCAAATCAAAGACGGGATTCCTGCCGAACTCGGGATTCCCGCCGAACTAGAAAAGGAACGAGTGATTCGAGGTCACGGATCCTAAATCATCCTAAATCATTAAACGACCATATAGATCCACTTTTTAACAATATTTACAAAACATAAATGTATCAGAATTATGGTTTAACGTTTTCATTTTTTACCGTGTTACTTTGCTGCTTCATATATGTTGGCACAGCAAGAGACATTATTGAACTTAGTAGATATGCTGCTGTTATTTTCGATATCTATTCTTTTTTACTACAGATATCTTTGCGGGACTTTTATTAGCGGCATTTCGAATGACAATCTGAATAAAGATATGTTGATCGTCATGTCTTTATTTGGCTCTCCTTTTCTACGTTACTCACGCTGAATTGTTCTACACTGCCAACTTTTACGATCGTTTTTCGGTGACCTGGATACTGGTATGCTTAAAAAGAACTTGTGGTTTTATTATTATGTTAAATGAAGCTTTATGTTTAACTTACACGGTATCACACTGTTAAGCGTTCTAGACCATATCTTGAAAGTTGTATTCAAATTTCAATAAGTTTTTTGAGCTGGCAAATTTTAGCTATATTTAAAGTCAGGCAAATGATCTTAAATCATAAGTTTGAAGACCTTCAAAAACATATAACTTTATCATTATTTCGGTAAATGCATCATATTTCTATCTTAGCTGCAATTTTTAGAAATATTTGTATACTGAACACGAATCTTCTTTTATAACAAAAAATTATGTTTTACAAAGTAAAGTTGATATCTCCATGTATGGATATTATAAGTCGACACCTTTCAATTTGCATTCTCTATCGGGACCGCTATCTCCTCTAGCAACAGAGCAATTTCTAGCAAGTGCGTTTACCACATTTGGCCCAAGCAACATGACCATTAATAATGTTATCCTTGAATTTATACAAGAAACCACAAACGCGATTACTAAATTTAAATGCATCTATCACAGCCATGTTGGCAACAGAAATTTCAACTCGTACCTTAGATTCGATATTACCCACTTGCAAAGGAAATTTAGGATACACACATGTGCATTAAACTTTATTGTATCATAGTTTGGGGACCTTTCTGTTTAAAATGTTTCAGAGTTAAATCGTTTACATAATAATGCACAGTGCGTTTACTGGAGCGCAGGTATTAGTTACCCGCACTCCAGAGCATGCTCATTGATTGGCTCATTTTTGCTGGGGTTTATTTATTGTGACAGCAGAGAAAAGGAAAGCGACAGAAATAAAATATTCAGATGCTCGTTTATTTGTTACTTTTTTTTGGTTACGTGTGATTATACTTGACTATGATACAAAAGAGAAAAAACATCAAAACACTCGGTAAACTGATGAATACTCGGGAGCTACGCCCCCTCGTACAAATAACCTCGTGTTTCGATGCTCTTTCTATTACTTATTTTCGCCATTATCAATGTTTCCTGCGACGGTTGTTACATATTTCTTAAATTTAATTACAAGGAAACAACAAGACATCATGAAGTTGTCACTTGATTGTCGTGGGGCAAAACAACGGGGTCCTTTACTCCATCCGTATTCTGGTTTACTATTTAAACTTGACTTTTCATTGTGTCGTAACTGACAACATTCCTTGACATAATCGCATTTTTTCGGCTCTTTTCGTCAGCCTTTGGATAAGGACATTGAATACAATAGTATAATTACACAGAACGGATACGGTATTTCGGTCTAACTTTCGCAACCTAATAAACTGAACATGTTAACAAATAGATATTTTATCCTGGGAGTTGTTGACAAGTTAATGTCCAATATGTTAAGTAAACGTCCACTAAAAATAAGTTATTCATTGATACAAAAGCAAACAATACATTATTAATATTTTTATAATTATGATAATAGAAACCGAAAGTGCTAACCTGTTGACTTTAAGTCGGTTTTGTTAAAACTTGTACATCATTGGGCATATTTAAAAAAACATTGTTGTCACACATATCTCCAATCATTATTGTACCTAAACAGACTTTTTTCTTTTGGACGTCATATATGTACATTCGTTTTACATTATCGAAGATCTGTTTACATCTGAATCCACAGGGTGGAACTACTTTAAATTCGTATTACCAGAGGTTATTATAGAAAATCAAAGACGTTCCGACTGACCTTCACACTAACTTATTGCTTTAAGATATGTTCATAAATCCGGGTTTCTGTTGCTGCAATAGGGTTTTCTCTTTCCGATATTTTTCCCGCCAATCTTAGACTACTGAGCACATAATCCATGTTTCTGGTATCATTTAAACTCTATATTTTATTTTCCCGTTAGTCTTGGATATTGCTCCCCCTTTTCATGAAATTTTTTGATGGACTAGTTTTTTTCCGATCTGTTATTGACAGGACTTGTTTGTAACGGCACTGACATGTGTAGATTTCTACGTAAGTGTAAGAGCCATCAAAATATTTTGTCTACAGACACAAAATTATCTGAAAGATGAAAAAGGATGATATTGAAATACATTTATTCACGCAAATAAGAACTGTTTGTGGATAAGCATTCATTCAAGTTTGAGATTTAAATTTAGATTAGGCTGAAATTTATCTTTTATCGTATAATGCTATGAATTTGGGTTACTCCTCTTGGTAACTGTGTCCACCATTCATAGTCGCAAATTTATAATTTGTGTTTAAAACCCTTAAACTTTATTCTGATTCTTCTTGTGTTTAACATTTTTTGAATTTATGGTTTTCAGAAATTATATTTTATTTCTATCTACCGAAATTCATTGTGTATATTACACTATCCTATCATATGACCCATTTTTTCATGTAGTTAAAAAGAATTTCGGTTTTTCTCTTCGTGTTTTTTTACTTAGAACGGTTTGCTTTTTAGGGTTTTTGACTTAACAATTTAAAATAAAATCTAATGAGTTTTTTTTTAATTTACGTTTAACATAAAGTTATCAATATTTTATATGACCTTTTAAATATTGTTTGAACTGGTGGATATTGTTCTATAAAATAGTTTGACAACAAGAAAGAATGCGTAATTTGTTCTTCTCCTAGAAAATAGTTTTGAAAGTTCTTCGGGATCATTGATGCCAGCACTATGAAGTGTTGATAAATGTGTACCGCTCAAGCCAGTGCTAGGGGGAGTCAGGGATGTTGCATTTATTCATTATCCCTCATGTACAGACTCAATCAAACCGAGTCTGCAATTTTCATGTAATATTGTTGTGATTAATGCTTCCGAGGAATCACTTAGTTTCAAGATTTTTACACTTCACAACAACAGGTGTCAAGTGCTGTGTGGCGGCTGTAAAAAGTTGCCCCATACTTCACTTCAGAGTTGTTATATTTTTCTTGTTCTTCGGGATCATTGATGCCAGCACTTTTAGGTGTTGAAAATTGAGTACCGCTCAAGCCGGTGTTAGGGGGCGTAAGGGATATTGCACTTATTTATTTTCCCTCATGTACAGACTTAAAGAAACTGAGTCTGCAATTTTCATGTAATTTTGTTAAGATTAATGCTTCCGAGGGATCACTTTGTTTCTTATTTTAATATTTTGCTTACAGTATATTTAAACTCTTGTTAACTATTTCTCTCATTTTATACTAATTATGTGTAAAAATGCTCTTAAATCAAATGACTGTAAAAGTGAATTTTAATTGTTCAATATTATGTACTTTAGCGTTTTTATTACCTGAAAATGATCCTTATATCATGGTTGTACGAAAACACTTAAAATTGTATATCTGTTACATTTTGCGACCGTCACAAAAATAATGGAATTTCTATTGATGTAATAGGTTGTAGAATTGGTTTGGTGATATTGTGGTGGTGTTGACTCATATCATAAAGAAATAAATGCCCTTTCTTGGTTCAAAACCAGTGTTTTAACTATGCAAACAAATGGCTTTGATATCGTTTGAAAGAAATTTATGTCTATAAATTTCTCCTTGTGCGTGGTAAAATTAGCAAGGCCCAGCTTTATGAAGAATTGCCAGGTGACAAGATCGGAATTCTCCAATTTAAACGAGATTAAAACGGCACTATTCTAGTGTCCACACTTTCTCATGGACTAAATATAAACCCCTGTCAAAAGTCAATGCTACGCGACGAAGACACTTTACCTACATATCGCTTAAACAATTAGGTAAGTTAAAAAACTTTAAGAAAAAAAGTAACTATTATACCGTTTCAGTTTTCACACAATTCTGTTTTTCTTTGCTTGAGTGTTATTTAAGATTTTTATAAATTACGTTAAATGCATATATATGTATGTTTATTCATTATAAAAGAAATGTTCAGAGTCTTAGCAAAGCAATTAAAAACAAAACAGAAGAAAAGAATAATAATTTAAGATAATCAGCACAACAGCTTTATATTTATTCATACATTTAAACAAGAGCTAGCTACTGGAACATTTCGCCTTTAAGTAAATGCCACTTTCTATTTACCAACGTTTCGTTTCATCTCCGTATACAAATAGTGTAAATCTGATTTTGCAATAGTTTACTTATCCCAAATAACGTTGGATCATACTTATGTTGCGTAAACAAGTTTCATCCATCTAAAGGCGCATACACCGGTTAAAGAGCTGTTGCAATGCGTTGTCATCAAACATCTTTTTTTACATATATCTACCTTTAGAAATTTAAAGATCATATCATTTCTGAGTTGTGTCTGAAAAGTTAATTAACGTATAGGGTTATACTCACATTTAGGGCTTTATTTTTGAAAATATGTTTATCAAAACTTATATATCGTATTATCGGAATATACTTCATAAATATCATTATGATAGCATACATTATGATAAACCAGTAAGTGTGTCAGCACTGTATGGATATGAATAAGACCTGTCTGATTTGTTGCACAATTATTGTTTATTTTAAAGGCGAGCTGAATCTGTACTAGACGATAAGATGACTCGTTGTTTAAGATTATATAAATGAAACAGATTCGGTCGTAGCCCCCGAGTATTAATCAGATTGCCGAGTGTTTTGATGTTCTTTCTCTTTTGTATCATAGTCAAATAAAAACACGTTCCCTTTGTCACAATATGAAACCCCAGAAAAAAGTAACCAATGAACGAGCATCTGAATATGATATTTCTTTCGCTTTCCCCTTTTCTGCCGATACAATAAGTAAACACCAGCAAAAATAAGCCAATCAATGGGCATTTTCTGGCGTGCGGGTCACTAATACCTGCATTATTAACGCAGTTAACGCACTGTGCATGTTTATGTTACAGTTTACGATTTAACTCTGACACATTTTCAACAGAAAGGTCCCAAACTATGATACAATATTTCAAATACTTGGTCACCCTAGGTTAAACTGATCATACCCGTCTGATATAAAATGATGGTGAACTTGGCTTACACTGGTAACATACGTGCCATGGGTGATAAAATAAGGTCGATAATGATAATCATTGCTGAAGTTATCTTTGAAATTATTTGCTTTTATTATTGTATCGTTGATATCTAGATAAACTTGATAATTACTTTTGGCTGTTTGTATATGACATTTGAGGACTTTAGATACTTTATAACGGATCACTGTCTGATCATTTACACTTATGGGATTTTATTGTCATATTTGGTTGTTCCATTGTGTTATATCGCTAAAAAAAGTTTGACGCTGTTATTTGGAAAGTATATCGTTGAATATTTGAAAGAAGAAATTTAAATTTCAAATGGCGACAAAGGATAACGAACATTTCTGGCGACTTAATCTTTTCCTGAATGAAGGAGTGTCCTTTCTGTCAAGAGGCATGATTTTAAGAAAATTAGATGTACTTGGTAAAGATTTGAGCTCCCTATTACGCGAAAACGAGAAACAAATAAAAAAGAATGACAACCTGGATTCATCGGATTTAGATATTTTATTTCCTGTCGATGGTGAAACAAATATGGACAAGTGGAATCCAAACATGTATCTGTGTGTATTACTCGAACTATTTCGAGCCTCATTGAAACCGAAAGAAAGGACAAAGCTAGGAGCTGTCCAACAAGTACTCAAAGATCTATGTGAAAGGCAAGAAGACACCAAAATAGACTATCTAACATATGAAGAACATGTTGATAACCTTGAAGAAGCCTTTCTCGTTCTTACATTTAATGAAGACTCTACGATGAAGATTGTTGAAATTAAGAAGTTCTTTATAGATGAACCACTAAATTTTGATGGCTTACAAAATCAGATGGCGAAAACTGAATTCCGTAGCAGTACAAAACAAAATCCGAAAAAAAATCTGGGAAAGATCTATGACAGTTGCAATGAAAATCAGTTCGAAAGATTTAAAAATACTGAAAACTCAGGTAATGTATGTTTGTCTCTAAATTAATAAAACATATATTTCTCAAGGTTGGCTGTACATTGGCCTTCTTTCTTAAACAAAATCGATTCCTTAGCACAGTAGTCTGTAACTTTAACTTAAATATGGGTGGTCGCGAGTTCGAATCCTAACCATAGCAGAAACCTTGCTTAAGATGGAATTCCTCTGTAATTGTGACTTCGCGAATTAGTTTGAAAACAGAAACGGTTCCTTGTTTTTTTTTAAAAAAAAGATATTTTTTCTTATTAAAACCGAAAAGTGTAATTTGTGTATTGCATCTTTCTTGTACGAAATAAAATATGTGTAAGATTTTTTAACTTAAGTTTTACTCCTATTTAAAAGAAAATGGTTATGTAATTGAAAATTCATAGTAGCACCTGATTTAATACGGATTGAAAGTAGTTTTACCACGTGGTTTTAGACGTAAACATAAAGGGAAGATGCAATCTTTGATAATGTACGAGTATAACGCTTGTATGTATATATTTGACATCCAAAGGAAAACAAAGTCCCACGGGACAAAAGGAAAATATACAACAAAGTGATCACGTTGTCGTGTTTTGGGGATTTTCTCTGAGAAAGAGTTTTTCTCAAATTAAAGTTAATGTGTTTGTAGAGTTTTTTGAATAGTTTGGATATAAATAACTTTAATACAATTGCTTCATCAACAGATGCCGTTGTTAATAACAGCATAAAAGGCAACAATGCAGAGATTGGAAGCGATGAAATAGGTAAACATACTTTCTTTTGCTTTCGAACATAGAATATGGAATTGAATAAAAATACATGTAGATCTAAATGTACATAAATACATGTAATTATACTTTTGCAATATTTACATTACGTTGTATGCATTCATTTAAAAACTTGTAACTATACATGTATGTATATATGAAATATGCTGATGTAAATTAATCATTAGTCATATACTAACTTATTCTATCAGAAAAAAAACAACACTTAATTAATTAAATATATACAACATTTTTGTGAAGAAAACAATGCTGTGCCATGATTAATGTGCGTTTCAAATTGTTTTCCTCTACGGCAGTTTTCAAATGTCTTGAGAATTGAGTACCCCTCAAGCCGGTGCTAGGGGGCCTGAGGAATGTTGCACTTTTTCATTTTCCCAAATGTACATACTCAATCAAACCGAGTCTGCAATTTTCATGTTATTTTGCTGTTTTTAATGCTTCCGCGGGATCACCTTTACTAGATATTTAAAGAGAAAAAAAGTTGAATATTGCTTAAGCCGTTGACCAGACTGCAACATTTTCAATGCTCCTTTGGTATGTGTTTCAGATTCGTCAATATGACGCTTTGATATTTCTTTAAGGGTCCTGCTTTATCTAAATTCGCATTGAAAGACAAAAAAAGTAAATGTCTTCTATCCATACCAATCGTATAAACACGAATGGTTCATTTTCAATGTTAAATTATAAAAAAAAAACAAGCATTAAATCGATGTTGGTCAGAATTTAATTGTGTCACCTCAAATATAAATAAACTGTTGCTATTGGTGTGTGTTTTTTATTTATTAAATGTCCTTAATACTAACCAGTGTAAGCTGCTAAAGAAAATGTATGATGCAGTATGAATAAAACCTTTATGCTATACTTGTGTTTAACTAGGAAAATTATTTGAAATTGAAAACTAGCAGTACGAACATGTATTGTGTAAGATGTCTTGGTGTAGACCGCAAATTGAACAGTTGTGATGTACATTACTTTCTGAATAATAACAGCCGTTGACTAAATGCTGTCAGATTTATGATTGATAAAATGTATATGCCATTTATATTTAGATACTTGTGCTATCAACGCAGATTCAGAAAACACAAGTGACGAAATAGGTAAAACTTTTTGTTATACCAGGGATAAACTCATAAAGTAATTATGCGCTTGACTTTAAATCGATTTCACGTATTTAAAGCAAGAAAATATCCGAGTTATGAAAAAGCATAACAGCCATTATCTAGTGTAGATTACAATATATATATATAGATTGGATATTTGCAATTTATGTTTGTCAGATTATCATTTTTGTTAGATGTATAATTTCGTAAATATCCTATATATCTTAGGTGCTTGTGCTGCCAATGAAGATTTAGAACACTCCAGCGATGGAATTGGTACGTTTATACTTTATATAAGAGCTGAATGGAAAAATAAAATAAATTTGCAATTGCCCGCATCCTAAAGTCATAATAATGCTGAATGTTGAGTGCATCTTTCATTAAAGTTTTAATTATTTTTGTGTAAATAAAACAAGAGGGCCAAGATGGCC